>NW_005178810.1:51461-52252 GCF_000350225.1 Chondrus crispus
GGCGTGGTTTCCGCCGCTTGCGTCTGCGACTGGTGCTCAGGCATGGCGTTGGCTGCGAGAGCGGCTCCGCGCGCAGCAACACTGGCGTCGACAGGCTTTCGTCGCAGCGGGTAGGCGGAGAATTGCCCGACGCAAAGTGGGTGGGCGACCTGGCACACGGGGGGAGTTTGGGGGGATGAGGGGTTCTGCAGCGTGGGCGGAGGCGTGCGGCTGCGTGAAGGCGGGTGGGTTGGTAAAGGTGTAGAGAAGGGGGATGTTTTGACGGGGATTTTATGTTTGTCAAAGAACGACGGCCGAAGCAAGCATGGGAAACCTCCTAAACAAACTATCCACAAGGCCCTGATCCAGGTGATTATTCTGCAAGTTTGCACTGCGCCTCGTCCTCGCGGCGGTCTGCGTGCCGAGCATCTTGCACAGCTGCTCGGGGAGGTCTCCGTCGATGGCACAGTTGAACAATCCGAGGCGGCAAAGCTGCTTGACGTCGCCCCACTCGGCGGGGAGCGTGCGTATGGTGTTATGGTGTAGCAGGAGGGTAGTGAGTCTTGGGAGTGTGAGGACGACGTCTGGGAATGCGACGAGGCGGTTGAGGCCAAGGTTAAGCGTGGTGAGGTTTACGCAGCGCGCGATCTCGCTAGGCACGGTCGCGAGCGCGTTGCGGCTAGCGTCGAGGACGCGGACGTCGCGGAGCTCGCCGACGCCGGCGAGCGAAGCGAGGCGGACGCCGCCGAGCGGGAGGGTTGCGAGGCGCGAGAAGCGTGCCGGCGGGAGCAGGCGGCGGGCCGCGGCCGTGC
>NW_005178810.1:52657-53453 GCF_000350225.1 Chondrus crispus
GGTCGGCGGTTTGGATGGGAATCGGCGCGATGTGGGTGGGCCTAGTGGGCCACGGCGGGGACACAGCGAATGGGGGCGCGACATGTGGGGGGCGGATTTGCAGTGGAGGATGGGCAGCGCGGGCGAGATTTGCGAGGAATTGGGATTTTGCGAGGAATTGGGATTTTGCGAGCGATCTTGCGAGTCGCACCAGTAGCCGGGCTACCAGACTGGACGCGGCGCCGTCCCGTTTTCTACGCGTACGTGTAGTAGGCTCGCAAGTTGCACAGCCGGATTTCCGCTCATCAGGGGCTCATCAGGGGACGTTGTGCGCCGGCTGTGCAGCGAATGTAGAGCGGACTCCGCTCTACATTCGCTGCATTGCTGCTGTACGGCACGCTAACGTGCTGTAATTCCTATTCCTCTATATTCCTGTCGTGGAGTTGTACAGCGAGGACAACGCTAGCCCTAAGCGGCCTACAGTGTCCGCGGCGGTGCGCCGGCGGTCCCCGAATACTAATGGAAATATCGGGTATTTATACAAGGGGAAATTAAAGAGGGTAGAAATCCGGAGGGGGGAGAACACAGGAGACCTCCGGTGGCTTTGTAGCCTGTAACTTCGCCTCGCTCGATCACCTCCGCTCCGCTCCCTCCACTGCGCGCGATCAGGGAAACTGAGCGCCAACATCCTCTCGCGACTAACATTCCTACCGCAATTCCTCCTATTCCCCCAGCATAGGAATGCGCACCGCACCCGCACCCCCGTCTCATGCTAACGTAGAAATCCCACACCCCTACTAATCAATCCCCCCGCCGC
>NW_005178810.1:53553-54060 GCF_000350225.1 Chondrus crispus
TTTTTTGTTTTGATTGATTCCCTCTCAAACCACCCTTTCCCCCCCCCCCCTCCCCCCCCCCCCCGCATCCCCTCCCTTCGCTTCCCCGCTTCCCCCCACCCCTCCCCACCCCTCCCCGCGCAATGGCCCCCCCCGCCAAGTTCCCCTGGACCTCCCTGCCGCCCGACCTCCGCCTCCTAATCCTGTCGCACGTCCCTCTCGACGAGCTTCTCTGCAGCACGCAGTCGCTCTTCCCTCTGACCGCGCCGCCGCTACTCGACGCCCGCATCCGCGCCCTGCGCCCGCTGTGGCGCGCGTGGCTGGACTCCCCGATCACTGTGCGCAACCTGCCGCCGTTCCGCACGCGCCTGGCCCGCCGCGCCTGCACGCCGGCCGACTTTGTCCGCTTGCCGCGCCTGGTCCTGGGCGCCGCCCGCCTCGCAGGCCCCCTCACCCCGGCCGTCGCCGAGCTCGGCCCGCACCTCAAGATCCTCCACCTCGACGACAACGCCCTCACCGCACTCCCAA
>NW_005178810.1:62263-65124 GCF_000350225.1 Chondrus crispus
CGACGCCCCCAAGGTACACTCGAGGTACTGGACTCCGCCCGAGCACAAGCGCTTCCTAGAGGCCCTCAACAAGTTCGGACCGAAGGACGTCCGCGCCATTGCTGCCTATGTCGGCACGCGCAACGCCACCCAGGTCCGCACCCACGCCCAAAAGTACTTTCTGCGTATGGCCCGGGAGGCGAAGCACGAGCACGCCCTGCAGAGCGCGCGTAAGAGGTCTATGAGCGAGAGCGATCTCGCGAGGGTCGGCCGCACCGTCCGTACCCCGCCCGGGAGCCCCACCATGAAGGACGCCCAGCGCAATGCCCCGTTCTTCTCCGCCACCAACTGGACACCGGACACAAACATGACCTCCGTCGAGCCTCACCATCAGAAGCCTCCGTCCCAGCCGCATGCGGCCCCGCTCCCGCCCGCAGGCTCATTTGCCCCGTTGAAGCAGCAACAGCACCAGAACCCTGCCGCTACCAGACAACCGGCCCAGCCGCCGCCCGCGTGCGCCCAGCCCAAGCAGGAGCCCACCGCCGCGTTTGCCGCCGCCCCGCCTGCGTCTAACGCCGCCGTGCCCGAGTCTGTCCCCAGCGCCAATAAGCCCCCCGTCGCTAACGCAAAAATGACCGATAATACCGGCATCAACTTGCTCAGTATGGTCGCCACGGAGAGGAAGATGGAGGCGGAAAAGGACGTTTCGCGATAATACGTGGTGCATGCCTTCTGGGGGGAGGGAGGAGGGGGTGCAGAGCCAAGTTCGGAGGTTAGGGGGAAAGGGGAGGAGACCTGGTTTGCCCGCAGCATGCGTTTAATGGAAGACGCTAGCCCAGCTTGTTTTTATTTGTACGTCAGCGCGTATGCATGGCGCGTCGCGCATCTTTCTTGGCGACGCTTTCGATCGATGGGGGTTGAGCCCCCGTGGGGTTGTCGCCTGAGAGAAGAGAAAGAAGGACGCCGTCGGTGTATTTTATTCTGTTTTGACTAGATTCCTGTCCTGCTAAAGCTGCGGTCAAATGCATCGGTTGTCCGACTCTTTTCTTCTCGTCCGCTCGACATTTTTTGCCTTGCCATTTAACTCAGGGTAGTTGCCGTGTCACGCTAAGCCGCGCCGTACGTAGCTAGCACGTGATAGGAACAAAAACAGCCTTCGAAACGACGAAACCAGGACGACGAAACCAGCAACTTCATCATGCAAACAACATTAAGCTTTGTCTAACAGGCTTACAGTTGACGACTGCTCTGCGTACGCATCAACGGATACCGCCTTATTGACTGCACCTCAAATCATCTCTCTGACATGTCCACCTTCCCTTTCATCACACTAAAAGCTTCTTAAACTCCTTTGCATCTACATCCCATTAGCGATGGCTTTTCCAACCACTCCGCCCTCACCCGCCTCCTCGCCACAGCTTCCACCGCGATCGGCACTCCACCCTACCCGAAAGGTACGTCACCCGCCAGTCAATCCACCCGCAATCCCAACAACCTCTAACCCCCACCGCAGTTATTCCACTGCCTCACGGGTCTCTTCTTCGCCCTCTGCTGCGTCAACCTCACGCGCCGGACGTGGACCACGACCTGCCTCGTCCTCACGGTCCTGTCCTTCTCGGTGGAGCTGCTGCGCGTCTCCTCGCCTACTTCGCAGCTGAACAAGGTCTTCATGAAGGCGTTCCGCGCCTTTGCGCGCGCCAGCGAGCACAGCGAGATCTCCGGCACGCCCTACTACATGCTCGGCATGCTCCTCGCCTCCTCCCTCTTCTCCACCGCCGCCGCCACTGTCGGCATCCTCTGCCTTGCCTGTCTCGACCCCGTCGCCGCCATGGCGGGCACCCTCGCCGACGCTGACATGCCCGCCGCCCGGCTCCGGAACGGAAAGTCCCTCGCGGGCTTCGTATGCGCCGCGGGCGCGGGTGCCGCCGTGGCCGCCGTCACCTTGGCTCAGGCAGCGGCTACCTCTATGTCGCAGCGTTATGCCGTCGCAGTGGGCATCCTTGTAGGGTGGGCGGGCGCCACGGCAGAGGTTATGGTACCGACGCCGAGGGTCCTCATCGGCCCAAAAAGAGTACCCTTTACTATTGATGATAATGCGATTATTCCAGTCGTCGCTGCCGGGGTGTGTGACGCGTTGCTGAGGATCGACTATCACCACGTCCAGTTGTCCCCGATTTTGTTTTGGAAGGCTTCGGGCTGAGTCGCCCACGCGCACGTAGCAGCAGACAAGCTTTGATGCTAGAGGGTTGGTACAGCAACTGCACTTGGTACTGTACTGCGGGTAAAGTTGTGCTCAGATCCAAGTATAGGGCACGGCAGGAATGCAGATGGGGGATGTGCACACCATTAAAGAGCGCCTTTCGGGCGCGAGATAAGGGATCAACTGGGAACGAAATCGACGCTTTTCTGCGAGGAGAGCATTGTAATTGTGTCTATGCATATATCTACAGATCGCTCTTAAGACGTTGTCACATCAATGAATAAGGATCGCGCATGTGCAAGGACAGAGCTTCTCGAGTCATTTCTGGAGGGAAAGGGAACGACGACTCTGCCATCAGCTTTGAAAATAGCGCTACGTCAACGAAGAGATAGGCAGTTGCATCGAAGGACTACAAGGCTCAAGTCTTGCAGCCAATGCATGCATGTGCCGCTCATTTGTTTCCTCGTAAAAAGACCCTGTGGCGTTGCGCTTTGTTGCTTTACGCCGTATGAACAGATGTTAATGGAACTCTCGTAGGCAGGATCCATAGGGGAACATCCAGTTGCTTTGTGTCAAACGCGCTCGAGCAACTGTAAGGAATTGATACCCCCCCTTCCCTCCCCCTCCCCCCCCCCCTCCTTCAACCCGTCCTTCTGCCCCTCCTCCTTCCCCTTTCTCTCTC
>NW_005178810.1:65901-69655 GCF_000350225.1 Chondrus crispus
CGCACGTGGCCCGTCCGTGCATCGGGCGCCGCGTCCGCGGCCCATACTCGGTACGCGGCCTCCAGGTCGCCGTCGTGGCGGATGCGCGACACCGTGGGAGAAGTGGCCGCGCTGTCGGACGCGGACATGGCCGGACGGGCGCGGCGGGTGGGGGGAGCGCCATAGTGGGGAAGCGGGGAGGGGTGGAGCGGGTGGCGGTGGGCGTGCGAGGTGGTTGCGCGGAACGCGAGCGGGAGGGCGGGGACGAAGGCCATGCTTTAGTTGTTGTTCTTGTTCGGGGTACGGGGGTGGAGGGAAACTTGCCTGCTGTAGGGGAGAGAGGGGAGCGGTGGGAATGAGGACTTCGTATACGAGCTGGGGGGGTTGGATGTTGCGTGACGTATCATAGCGCTGTTGGGAAAAAATCTTGTTCTGTTTGGACTCTGCAATTTGGTTGGCGCAGGGGAAAATCTGGGAGGGGACGCGTGGGAGGTGATGATTGGGTGGAGGGGCCTTGGAGTATCACGAGTATCACTCGCAGCGATGCAAAATGGAAAATGCATTTGTGTTAAAAAGTCTCTCTCTTGACTGAACTACTCTTCTTGGCACGCAAAACACAACAGAGGGCAGCCCCATTTCTTCGGCCTGTCTTTTACGAAAAAGAAAAAGACAGCCTTCCCTCTTCCCTAGGGGGAAGAAGTGGAACGCGACATGAGGCCGCCTAAAGCATGGGCTGGGAAAACCTACGGCTTCACTGCAGGAAAACAAGTCTACGTACTTGCCTCCGCCCACTTTGCCGACAGTGGTATGCAAGTGCGGCGAAACCAGGCTCCCTCGCTCGCTCAAAAGGACGCCCCACTAGTCCGAATGTCTGCAGGCATCTTCACACTAGACTGAAACGTTTTATCCCTCTTCACCAGCTTGCAATCCTCGTCAACAAATATGTACACACGCACTATCAAACAGTCTATCTACACGTTGAGCCGTCAAATAACGCTGGCATTGATTTGTCAGTGTCCGTGATCACCTCGATGGACAGCTCCCCCAGGTACACAATGCAGCTCTTCGTCGACACACTTCCAACCACTTTTGGTCTGCCCTCGGCAGCCTCCCCTGCCATGGATCCTGCCGCCTGCATCAGCGCTGATTTCAAATCGCTCAAAGCCGCGTTCGAGCGCGACGGCGTCGCCATCCCGCTCGCGGCTTCTCCTTGCCTGTCAAATTCTTGCCTGTCAAATTCTGTCCCAGATGCTGGAATCATGCCGCGCGTAGATAGTCGTCGCATGCTGTCACTAAGGGGCATGGCACCGCCACCACCACTGTGAGGCGTCATCGAAGGGCTTGCAAATCGAGACCCCTGCCGCGATCCCGCTCTTGAATTGGCGAGTGAGTTTGCAAAAGATCCGGTCCTTGACCCCGCCATAGACCCCACTCTGGACCCTAATCTAGACCCCGCCATGGATCCCGATCTCGATCCATGCAAAGAACCAAGGCGAGACCCGAATCGAGATAGAGGCCGGCTACCTATAGGCGTCTGCAACCTAGAACCCAATCGACTCAGCGCTCGCGACGTGCTCGCTGAGTACATTCCTTGGTCGTCCTCTTCCATCTCGCCATAGTCGATTGTACCGTCGACTTGGAAGTTGTGCGCATAACTCGATGCCCGCTGCCCACCAACAAGAGCCCTTGGCTCTGCGTACTGCACCTCTCGATCCCCGCGATCCGCTCTGGCCTCGGGCATTCTAGGGTGGTATGAGAGCCGATTCTGATTGTCGTAAGCCCTCTCATCATCACCATCCAGCCCTCGTTGTAACCACCCCCCCGAAATTTGCCTTCTATCAAAGCCTACACCAATCGACTGCACAGCTTCGGGTCGTTGCCCCCGCGAAATTCCAGACTCACTCGGTCGCCGTGGCCCAAATGACTGCCTGTACTTGCTGAGCAAATCGCTACCAAAATCGTCTCCATCAGCATCGCCAGTCCTTGCTGGCGTCCCAGAGTCGCCAACCGTGGCGAGACCCCGGTTGCGATAGCCCATACTGTCCTCCCGATCATACCCGCGACGCGGTGGGGAGTTTGCACGAGATGTCGCAGCGGATCCAATGCGCGAAGCTGATCGGGAACCGACTCTCGAGATGCCTCGGGAAACGGACGGTGATATGAATGGTGAGGGATTCACTGATATCGGCTGCTGGGGTGGGCCACCCGTGATGATCATTACTTCTCCCAGTCTTTGCCCTGACGTAAGAGACCCCTCTAGAATGAATGACCGCGTCTTCCACCCCGTGGTGCCATCTCCCGCAGGGGGTGCACCAATTGCTGCTTGATCTGAGGTTGCCACGACGACCTCAAAGTTGACAAACTTGCCAAGGATCTGCATACGTGACACGATGCGATGACCAGCAGCATCACCCTTGCGGTCATTCCATTTTGAGTTTTCACCAACGAGGAGAAGAGCTCCCGGTGGAGAGGAGACCATGAAAACCAAACCAAAGTCATCCCCTGCGGAGATTGGGTCCTTTTCTGACTTGGCCAAATAACTGTAGGATACGCGAATTGCGCCTTCTTGAGATTTTGTGATCCTTGAAGACAGGCGTGTGGGGAAGGTAAGGTTCGCGACAAGCAAGCGAAGAATTGCGAAGGAACCCGACAGCATACGAGACTCTGAAAAGGCAAAGCGAGTCTTGATGGAAGCCGAACCATTGAATGCTTCTTCGTGAGAAAGACAGAGCTCTGAAGCAGAAACGTCACCGGCGGCAACATATGTGCGCATAAAAGACGGTTGGATATGCTGCTGAGCCATATTAAAATATCGGTCGGGAGACTTGACGACTCCCTTTTCCATAAGACGTGGTCCCCATCCCGGATCAAAAGAGGTAGAGAAAGGAATCTGAGTAAGCACCGGGCGTTCCTTGAAGTACTGAGCGACAGACTCGCGTCCAAAACGACCGGATGGGCCGGTCCAGAAGCGGTCTTCAAGTTCGCGAGGATCGGATACATTGGGCGGGCACTTTTCAACGGTCCATGCCGGGGCGAAAAGCGCTGCAGACGTGCCGCCTTGCTTGATAGCGCGCAAGGCCAAGTGGGCTTGGAATCCACCGCCGCCATACGTCTTCCTGCCATGAATGTCGATGCCAGTGAAGACATCGGTGCGTCTGGTGCCGGCTTTGACAGCGGATCGGACAGGGGCGTTTCTGTCCCAATGGTAGTTTGTGAAGATAGAGCCGGCTGCTTTGAAAAACTGTTCATTGTCCTGATTCAATTCATTCTGCCACCTGAGGGAGCCATCGCGGGTGACAGAGTCATACCAGATGACCTCAGAGACGAGGCCGACAATCTTCCTGGTAGCACGTGTGAGATCGCCAACAAAAGCGGCCAAATCGGAAGCGGCCGAAGATCCGCCCGGAAGTTCAACCTCGACATTGACGAGCCATCCATCAAAGCCATAAAATTTGGCAATTGAAGCCAACTGACTGGCAGCTCTCGCGCGGGTCTTGAAGCTAACCAGGATGTTTTGCAGTTCCTTGGCGCCCTTCTCCCACTCAAAAATGAGGGTGCCCAAGACGAGGGCGCCATGCTTGTGGGCGGCGTGAATGTAGCCAACAGGCGGAATGGTGACACAATAATGGGAAAAGTAGACAAAGATGTCGACATAAGCCCAATGGTTAAACCTCCACATATCTGCATCGGGCGGACACTGCTCGCCAGACACGCCCTCCGCGGCGGCCTCCCACTGCTGATAGCCGTCCTTAAAGTCGTGACAAAGCAACAATCT
>NW_005178810.1:71347-71730 GCF_000350225.1 Chondrus crispus
GCGAACCCGACCCACGACAACCCGCCCTCCTCCCCCGCCCTCTCGCCGCCGCCGCGCGCCAGCACCTCGACGACGCCATCCCCGACGCGCCCCCTGAGCACGCCGAGCTCCTTCCCGTCGCCCCTCGCCACGAGCATGGCCACGCCGTCCGCGCCCTTCTCCCTGCGCACCTCCTCCATCCGCTCCGCGAGCGCCCCCCCGCCCTTCCCCACAAACTCCGCGCGCGACATCCCGCCCGACCCGACGGCCACCTGCAGCCCGCCGCCGCCGACCATCTTGAGGTCGCGCCGGAGCACGTCGCGCGCGTCCATCCCGCTCGTGTCCCTGCGCGCCTCCTTGAGCCGCGCGTGCCTTGCCGCGCGCCCCGCCTCGTCCCACGCCGC
>NW_005178810.1:72215-74976 GCF_000350225.1 Chondrus crispus
CCGCTTCCTTGCCGAGGATCACGTGCGGCGGCGACCCCAACGGCGGCTTGGCGGAGAGGAGGAAGGCGCGGAGCGGCGTGAGGGGGAGTGACATTCTGATAGGCGGCGGGCAGCGGGCGCGAAGGGAGAGGAGGCGCGGGGGGGTGCGGGTGGGCGTGGAGGAGGGGGTGAAGAAGAAGGAGAGCAAGGCTGGTGGCATCGTGTCGGCACAGAGAGACTGTTGGTTGCCGAGGGAGAGACGAAGGTATGCGAACAGTAATGTTAGCACTGTAACATTTACTGCTGACTGGGTGATGTGTGAGGTCAACTCTATGTCAGAATGTATTCATTATGATAATATGTACACGTGTTCTCCCGATAGGCGCTGAGAGTCCAATTCCGACCATACAAAACCGCATAGCACATACAGCACCCTCATACGTCATTTTCAATGCACACGTGAACACGTGCCATATACATTGATGCTGTACACGGGGGTACCCTATTTAGGGCCGTTCCTGTTGAAAAGTAGAAGACCATACAAGTGTGGCATCAACATGTTACGGGAGCATTGTTACTGCATGTGTGGTTTATTGGCAAGGGAATGGTCTTTTGGCCACACACTTCTATATTTGACCTTTATATGTACAGTATCTTTCCTTTTACGGACTTCATCGATCTCCTTTTTGAGGTGCGACGAAGTCATCCTCACGAGGAGTATTAAGAATCTTATCGGGTGTGTCGGGGTAGTATAAAGCAGCTCCCCTTTTCCTAGTAGAAGAAAAAGGAAGCAGCACACAGAGAGAATAATCTAAACCATCCTACAAGTCAAAGTTCCGTTCGTCGGAAGATAGGGGTGAGTAAAAGGGTACCGTCCGTCGGTGCTGAATTTTCTCTTACTTTTCCAGTATTTTTCCTCAGTTTTTTCACATTCATGAATTACCGAATTTCTGAGAAATCAACCGAGCTTCACTCGCTAAGCCAATAGGCGACAAGCATTCGACTACGCGAGGTACTGTACCGTCCTGGCACACATTATTACCACACCATAATCACCGGAAATCACCACGATACAGACTAAGGTTTCGCAATCGAGCGTCGTCGGCTAGAACCACCGCACTCCACGGCAAGCACACCAATTTTTCGCACACACCGCTGTATCGCTTACTGACGTTGAAGTGGCTTTCGTTGACACGCTCTCAAATCTGAAACAGTTGATCCGGTTCGCCGGGGACGCGAGGTTGGCGACTTGAACCAACGCGATCTCGTTCCTGGAGCCCCACCGGTCCTACGGGGCGGATAACGGTGTTTGGTTGTAAAAACCAGGTGATTTCCGAACGGGTTAGCTGACGGGGTGTCGTGCCGCTGGTGTGGAGCAACGTCATCGTGGCCATCAAGATGTCTACAGGCGCCGCAGGTCCGCCCGGGAACAGTTCAGCTGAAGGATCCAAGCCGATTTTCATGCAAGGATTGTCAGATAGTCTTTTCCATTCGCTTAATGACGTACAGAAAGGTTTTATTACTTCTATTCGTCTGGTGCAAGGCTCCGGTGAGGAGGCGATGTGCTACTACGGGCCATCGCGGACATGTTTCCGCCAAGTCCGCTTTTTAGCAAGGAGTTGCGCAGTTTGCCGTCCGTCTATTCAGAACTTCGCAATTTTCTTGACACACGGGGTGCTGGAATGCTCCAGCATTCATATCGGAGAATAATGATGACGCTTGCCTCCAATGTTTATGAGGAGCAGGAGGACAAGCACGCCGGCATCGAGATAGTACATGAAATCATAGCTGCCGGACGTCGTAACCGCGAACAAATTTCTACGTCAGAAGGCACTGCTTCCGCCCCCGCATCAGTCGAAACATCTCGGCGACTGGGCACTTCTTCCATGGACAAGATTGCACATAATGTCTCCATGAGGCTGAGAGAGAAGGATAAGAATTCACCGGTGCAATCGGAGAATGCTGGATGGAATTTGTCGACGACTACAAACAACTTGCTCGTGACTATGGACTATCCGTCTCCCAAAAATGGCAGTACATGCACAACCTGCTTCACGGAGATGCCAAGCGATTTTACTTGGACAAGATTGACGGATACGCCACTTCCTTCAATCGAGCTGTTGACATGATCGAGGAGGAGTATACTTCTACTGTCCGACAAACAAAGGTCAAGAATTATCTCAATACTCTAAGGATCTCGAAGTTCGTCAACGCTGGAACGGAGATGTCCGACGCCCTTGCCAAAGTTCACAACATCATCAACAAGCTCTCTCGCCAAGGACCTGCATCACACCGTGGGGAAGCTCATAAGATCGAGTTCCTTCATCAAGCCGTTGTGGGATTTGACTGGTCCAAGGATCCTCTAACACGGATTGCTACCAACAATTTGACCTTTGAAGAATTGTACGGAGAGCTGGAGAATGCCTTGCAGCTTGAAAAAGAAGCTGAGATCGCGAAGCTCCGCGATAACATTGCCGTCCATCAAAGAAAGGCTTTATCTGATAGCGAGGGGAACGAAAAGATTTTCTACGCAGGTCAGGGCAGATATGCTCGTCCTCCGTCCCTTGTTAACAATCGCGGACGAAAAGCCGTATCGTTTGGAAAGAGTTCGTACGTCCCCAAGTCTTTTGATGCCCTCTCCGTGCCTGGATGCTTTAACTGTGATGACCGTAATCACACTCTGAGCAAATGTCCAAAGCCTCTGAATATGAAGAAAGCTGCAGCGAATAAGCTCGAATATTATGAAAGGAAACGGGGAAAGGTTAGCGGGAACGTACATCTC
>NW_005178810.1:75271-156463 GCF_000350225.1 Chondrus crispus
AGAACAAGCAGAGAGTATACAAGTTCGGAGAAAAACGGTATGAAGGTCTTGGATCGCTGTTGATTCGCATACCGGTAGATGCCGACCATTTTATCTCCGTTGATGTGGAAGTCGTGGATCTTGACGTTCCTTTCGTAATCGGATTGGAATTCCTCGTGCAGCACGGGATGCTCATTGACACCGCACAAAACTTGCTTATTTCCGAACTGGGTGGATGGAAACTGCTGTTGGTATCGAAGCGCGGACATCTATTTCTTGAGTGGACCGATTAAATACTGTATACCAACGAAGAACTGCGAAGGATGCACCGTCATTTCTTTCATCCCAAATCAGAAAGATTGTATGCAGTGATGCGACGGTTTGATCCGAACAATTGTTCACCAGAAGACCTCCGCCAACTTCAGGAAATTGCCAGTCATTGTGACGTTTGTCAACGGCTTATTCGCGCACCAAGCCGTTTCCGCGTCTCCTGACCCATGGACAATGTTGTGTTTAATCGTATACTATGCGTTGATATCATGTTCTTGGATGGTAACCCGGTCCTGCACTGTGTAGACCGGGAGACGAAGTTTAATGCTGCCGCGTTCCTACCCAATGAGACAACTGACACTGCGTGGCAAACATACCAAAGTATATGGTCTTTGCCATATGTTGGGCATCCAGAACATATGCACGCTGACCAAGGCCCGCAGTTCAAGTCTCGCAGGTGGGAAGGCCTGTGTCACCTGGCTGGTATCGATTTGACTCTTTCAGGGGTGGAAGAACATAACGCCCTTGGTGACGGCGAGCGTTATCATTCTTACTTGCGTTCGACGTATACCAAAGTCAAGAAAGATTTTCCTACCCTGGAAAATGGTTATGTACTGCAGATCGCTGTCAAAGCGGTTAATGACACGGCAGGACAGGGTGGATTAGTTCCGACTTTGCTTGTCTTTGGTGTGTTTCCACGTGCCCTCATCACGACTATGGAGTTGCCAAAGCAAAAGGAAAGAATGGTGGCCATGCAGGCTGCCCGGGACGAAATGTCAAAGATAATTTCCCAACGGCGCATCAATACAGCACTTCGATCAAATGTGCCTGCCAGCACATCTTCAAACGTCTGCATTGGTTCAAAAGTGCTTGTCTACCGTGAGCCACCTGTGAAAGCATGGACAGGGCCTTATCAAGTTCGGGATGTCCTAGGAAAGCACGTCTTTCTCGACATCAAAGGACGCTTTGCGAAATTTTCCATTGATAAGACGAAACCATACAATGAGGACCAGCATGTTCCCGAAACTGGAGACAGGGCCGTCGGAGCACCCAATGGGACGGTCACTGTGTCAAAAGAACGCGTTCCCTCATCCGAGGACTTCGCGAAGGCAATGGACGGTCTTTTGGCTGCGTTGCGCAAGGACATGGGCTCTGTATCCATGGCTGTAGACGAACCGATTCAAAGCTCAGAGTTCTTCATTAAAAAAGTCGAGGCGTATATGACGAAAGTATTACGCCCTGATGACCCCGCTGCCAACACGGAGAAATTCCGTCAAGCCAAGTTATCTGAAGTGAAGGGTCTGCAGGACAGAGATACTTGGGCTGTGGTAGACAGACGCAAACTGGTGAAGGACGCTAACATCTTGGGAGGCAGATTCGTCCTGACTCTCAAAGAATTTGGAACTCACAGCGAGACACCTAAAGCCCGATTTGTCGCGCAGGGGCATAAGGACAAGGATAAAGAGTTCCTTGTACATAACACCACAAATCTTCGCCAGCGTTCAATCAGGATCATTGTGTCTTTTGCCGCGGTCAAGGGTTATCGTATTTTCAGTCATGACGTGAGGCAAGCATATCTTCAGAGTGAAGAGGAGCTCACACGTGAGATTTACGTTGCACCCAAAAAGAAGGACTTGCAGTTCTTCCGGATTTCAGACAATGAAGTACTTGCTCTTCTGAAGCCACTATATGGCAATGGCGATGCCGGAGACTATTGGGCAGTTACGTTTGACAAACATGCAAGGCATGATCTACAAATGACCCCTTTGTTAGGTGATCCATCTCTGTACATAATCATCCCGTTGGGTAACCGCAAATGCTTTCAAGGTGCTGATGCACCAGAGGGATGCATGGGTGTTTATGTCGATGACAGTTTATTGACAGGAAATGAAAATTCCAGGAGCTCACCGAAGCAACCCTTGCGAAGTTTGAGTCAAGGAAGAGGGAATGGGACAACTTGATATTCTTCGGATGCCCAATTGCGACGGTAGAGACTGGAGTCTTTAAGGTATGCCAACCAGACTACATCGCTAAGCTAAAGCTAGTCCCAGCTGATGCTACCTTCGAGCAGTACCGGAGTTTTCGAGCCGAGGTAGCGTGGGCAACTCACACGCGCCCGGACATAAGCTGCTGTGCTAACCGCGCTGCGCCAGTCGTGGCAGAGCCCTCCGGGAATGTCAGAGAAGCCTCAGTCAAACTCCTGAATAGCGCCATCAAGAAGACCAAGTCATCGCCGGAGCTCGGCTTACACTACGGGAAGCTGCAGTACATTACTCTGCATCTGCGCGTGTACACGGATGCTTCTTTTGGTACGAACAATCATTTGACGTCGCAACTTGGATACGTAGTTCTACTGTGTGACGCGGAGAACAGTTGTCACATTTTGGATTTCTCTAGCAAGAAATGCAAGCGCGTAGTGAGATCCATTCTGGGAGGCGAGGTCTATGCATTCACTGAAGGACTTGACCGCGCATTTATGATCAAGCATGATTTAGAGAAATTGTATGGTAAGAAAATACCACTTCAGATGCGCACTGATTCGAAGCAAATGTTTGACGTCGTCACCAAGTGTAGTGCAATACGCACCTGAAAAGGGGGGTGAAAAGAGATGAAAATGATGGGGTATGACAAGCAAAAGTGGAAATCATTTCACTTTATTATTTTAATTATTAATTTTAATTAGTTGCATATTAGTTATTTAACATTAGATTAGATCTAGGATCTAGCGCCGAGAGCTACTGTAGTGGCTCCGGCGGGGCGATATATACCTTAGCTCTCTGACGACCAAGTCAGTAAAGGTAACCCGAGTTGCCGGAGTTGAATGTCGCCTTGGTCGAAGTCCGTCTCTATCAAGACGCTCCCTTTTACCTAAGCCTACGGCATCCTCTATCGCTCGGGGTCCCCTTTTCCCTTATCAATTTTCCTTCATTTCCCTATCCTAATTTCCCTTAATCTTGAGTTGGTCCCACCTTGTAGGATTGCGATCCGCAACGTGACGTCATTTGCCATCGGGCTTTTGTGTTGGTGCACCAGTGGTGCTTTTCTCAGTGTTGGTTCCATCGGAATCTGGTTGCGACCGATCCGTTGTTGGTACTTTGCCATCGGGCAGTACGACGGTGTAGCGCTGCTACGTTTTCTTCTTTCCCGACGGGCTACGTTGCGACGTCCCCGTCGAAGACCTTATCAAGGGTATAAGGTGTACAAGGCGCTCTTCGAGCATTGGATTTACGACCCATCGGACCAGGTTTACCTAAACAACCCTCCGAACTCGTCGGGCAGTTGCCTTCACAAGTCTCTACCACCATTTACCGATCCCGGGCTGGGCCCTTCTCTTTGCCCCCCCCCCTATCAGGGATCCGAGCTACTGCGGGCCGCAAACCCGCTTAAAGAGGACAGGGAGCTTCGAACACTCCGTAGCGCTGTGCCGTTGGCAGTTGTTGTTTTTGGTTGCTGTTGTTTGTGTTGGACCGTCGGACCTTGGTCTCTGCCTAACAGGCGCATTGCACTACACCAAGGCTTCCTCAACATCAGAAAGAAGACTAATGATTGACATCGCTGCCACGAGGGAGGCCTAAAATGCGAATGAGATATCAAATGTTGGCCTTGTCCGATCGGAGCACAACCTTGCCGACGGATTGACTAAGCCGAAATTCTGCAGGGCGCTAGATGAATTACTTCGAACGGGTGTGGACAAGAACCCAGTGCAGCAGTCGGTAATCGGCACCGCTCCTCGTTCGTCTTCTCAAAGTGCCGGGAATGTTGAAAAGTAGAAGACCATACAAGTGTGGCATCAACATGTTACGGGAGCATTGTTACTGCATGTGTGGTTTATTGGCAAGGGAATGGTCTTTTGGCCACACACTTCTATATTTGACCTTTACAAAATCTTTCTTTTTACGGACTTCATCGATCTCCTTTTTAAGGTGGGACGAAGTCATCCTCACGAGGAGTATTAAGAATCTCATCGGGTGTGTTGGGGTAGTATAAAAGCAGCTCCCCTTTTCCTAGTAGAGGAAAAAGGAAGCAGCACACAGAGAGAATAATCTAAACCATCCTACAAGTCAAAGTTCCGTTCGTCGGAAGATAGGGGTGAGTAAAAGGGTACCGTCCGTCGGTGCTGAATTTTCTCTTACTTTTCCAGTATTTTTCCTCAGTTTTTTCACAGTTCTAGCGGTACAGTATATCTTAAATATCAAATTGTAAATATGGGGCCATATTTCATATTTAACGCTGATTTGGCATTTTCCATTTCAACGGCAAAAGTGATTAATATGGCGATATACTTGTAAATATGGGGCGATATGTATACGTAGGTGCTCATTTGATAATGGAAAGTAATGAAAAGTGTAATGGAGGGCTCAAGTTGTATGTTCATGTTGTTTTTGATGATTTCGTCTCTCTCCATTGATCTGACAGATCATATTCATCCTCCGTCAAGCGTCGCAATGAGCAATGCACTACTCGAACACTACACTACTCGAACAATGCACTACTCGAACAGTGTTCGAGTAGTGCATTGCTCATTGCGACGCTTGACGGACGCTGACTATGGCAGGGCGGCGACCAGAAATCTCATCTACGAGCGGAATTGACAAGCATGGAGGCCAACTGATGCTGCTTGGAGTGGCTGCAAAGAGAACAAGGCTGGTATCATGTGCCTGTTATGCAGTGTTCGGTCTGATAAGGAGCCAGGCCTCTTCCGGCGCCCACCCGGGCCGCATCACCCCGAACGTCCCACGTGGCATCTTTTCGCTTGCAGTACTCGTCCAAAGGCTGTCTTATCGCTTTTTCTCGAGACTGTATCGCATGGGCAAGCCAGAATTTTTCAAGCTTTGCGAGATGTTGGTTCCCGCCCGAGAACGTGAGATGAGGTCTCCAGCTGAGCCGCGCCTCTCTGTGACGCTGAGGTGGCTTGCTGGGGGCTCGTATTTGGACATAGGGCTGGCCCATGGCCTATCGTCATCATCGCTGTACGTATATGTAGTATAATCACCCCCAACGACGAGGGGGGTGAGTACTGACAGTTCGGAAAGACCCCGATCGGCGGGAAGACAGAAGCACGGCCCACCCACGATACCGAGCACGAGCTCGAGGTAGCAGTGTTAGAGCGGGATCGGGGAGGACGTGCGCACGCGCGAGCGGTTCGACGCCTCGGCGCCCCGGAGCGATACTGGGTGACGATCCAGTACTGACGGGCGGAGGCCGAGCCGGCTCGTGGGCGTGCTGCGCGCGTCCTCAACCCGCGCGCGGTGCGACTCCTAGGTAAAACGGACGGAAGTACCTAAAAGTCAGCGGGCGGACCAAGGTGGAGGATCCTTGACAAGTCCGTCCTTGTCGTCCTCCACCGCCGGCAGTCCGCTCATATTTAATGTACATTGTAGTCTATCATAACTCTACAGTAGTGCCGGTCTACCGACACTGTAACGCTGTCAGCCGGCGGGGATGACAGTCCACGTGTAGTACGCGTCCCGTACACGTGGAGGACGTGTGTGTGCGCGCATGGCTGTAAGGCTCGTTGCCTTACTGTCCCTGATCCGATCCTAATCTAATTTCCGTTTGGGGTTATACCACATCACCCCCCCCTCAAGAGTGAACGTCCGCGTTCACTCCTGAGGCTTGTAGAACCTGTCCGTCCCCTCCTCGCAGCCGAGCGACAGCCATCCTCACCGCCCTCGTGATCCGCTGTCCGTCCGTGCTGGGTGCCTTCTGCTTTCCGTTTTCAGTGTACTGCGGTCGTAGCTCTCTCCGCAACACTTCAACTTTCACGGCCCATCGCTCTTGCGTCAGCGTATTGCTCGCCCTGCATTCCCGGTCCTTTGTTTTCACGACTCCTGTTCATGTCCCTTTTCGCGTCGCCCTCGCGATCACGTCTTTCCCGTCCCACACGTCTACCCCAAGCACCGGGCCCTCGACCGTGTTTCTCTTGCGCGGTGGCGAGAGAGGCGGCGTGCAGGGCCTATTCGTGGATGGTCAACCCGCCTCCCGAGCTCCTTCCTTTTGATCCTTATCACGGGGCCACGGCATGCGCTGTCGAATGTAGCGCGGCGGCGGTGGAGGGTATTATGATCTTCCAGGCCCCTTCCCTCCTCGCCATCGCACACGGTGGGGGCTTCAGGTCCTTGCACCTTCCCTGTGCTTCGTCGCACGCCCTTCATCAACGTGCAGGGATGTGCATCTGTAGGGAGCGGACTGGCGTAGTCGTCTCTCTTATCCTTAGCCCATCCCTTGCCTTCGGAGGCGAGGGCACGGACGCGCGCGACGACGATCGTTCTCTTTGTCAGCCCTCGCCACCGATGGAAAGGGCGCGACGCGCGACGACGCGCGACGACGCGCGACGACGATCGTTCTCTTTGTCAGCCCTCGCCACCGATGGGGAGAGCGCGGCGCGCACCTCCGCGCTGCGGTGCGGCCTCGCAAGCTCGGCCCGCTGCGCTCTCCGAGGACTTTTTCCGACGCTCCTCGCGCTCCGGCTTTTTGCCCGCCCGCGCCCCTCCGCTACATACGATACGCGCGTAGTTGTCGGAAATTAAGCCGCCTTCGCCCTATAACCTGACAGCACGGCCATTTTTTTTGCAAACGCCTGACGTGCAGTTTCCTAAACATGGTATGAAAACGACGAGCCCGTGCGATGGTGACCAAAGCAGCGCTCGTGGCGTGGTAGCCCACCCCAACCAAGACGACGGTGAGGTGAAGCACGCTGTCTTCTGCGCTCCTCGAACTCCGGATACCCTCGCATTGCCCATCCGCAAGAGGGCAGCAATTGTTGTTCCGCCTCATACGCCACCCGTGCGCGTGCGGCGACTCCGTGTGTCCAATGTGCGAGCCGGTCTGACGGCGTATTGAGTATGATACGGCGCAGGGGCAGGCGGATTGCATACGCGGTGCGCGTTGATGCCCGGCATGCACTCTGCAGGACGCTGTACACGCGGGCGCTGATGGACTGTATGCCCATACTGTATGCCACGATATGTGGCAACGGTCGGCGCGCGGTATGCGTGCTGCAAGACACGCGGTAGCTTCTGTGCACTTGGTGCGTGTTGTCCAGAGTGGGGTCTGAGATGACTCAAATAGTCCGTGACCAGTCCGCAACCTCCCTCTTGGTCTCCAAGGCAGCCCTGCCCGTAGCGTGTGCAGCCATTCCCCACCGCTCAGTGCCTCATTCCACTCTGGAGAGCTTCCGCTGACCATCTCCGGCATGGCAGACTCGACCTCTACCCCGCGGCCGACGGCCGTGGTCCCATCTTCGAGTGAGGGTGGCCTCCCGGACGGGTCGTCCTGTCTGCGTGAGGCGACCGTAGACTTGACGAGCGCCACGCCGCCTCTCCCCCGGCGTTCCAGAAGTGTCACTCTCGCTCTACCACGGTTTCCGTGGAGTTGGTGGCCCCCGCTGTGGGGTCACCCCAGCCGGTATTGGCGTTCCGTCCGGCTACCGTGTCCGCCGAGGCGGTCGGCGGCCGTCCTGTCGGGCGCCCCGTGGTCACGCCGTGCGTCACTGACCCTTCTGCGCGCGCGATGGTCCACCCCGAAGGTGGCGGCCCTCAGGTTCACAAGTGCCCGGTACCAAACACCCGCCCCGACGAGGGAGAGGGGGAGTTACCTTCTACCACTCGATGGTTAGGGCTACCGTCCTCTGACGCTCCGCAGCTCCCTCTCCGCGAACTGCGGTTTCCCTGGCGACGACGAGGCCGCTCGGGGGTTGCCGTGGAAGAGTTGGCCTCCTGCGCGTGGCTCCGATCCGACCTTGCTCGCGTGTTCAAGATTTATGAAGCTGGTGATGCGGAGGAGGCGTCCTCGCCTCTACACCGTCTTATGGCCGAAGGTTGGGGCTCCGGGTACCAGCTACCCGACGAGCTGCCCGGAGACCGCTCCTTCGCGTACAGTATTGCAGAGGTGACCTTCCTCGACCGGATGGGATCACTCCTATCCGGCTCGGGCCAGGTCTATCCCCGGCGGTTCGTGCTATCGAAGGTGGCGGGATAATACGTTTCTCCTCGCCCTTATGTGTTCACCAAGTCCCGAGTAGCGCTACAGAAATCCTCATGCTCGCTGATGCGGCTACATTCCGTCGGTCTTGCGCACCTCGGTTGGTCCGCGTATAGAGGGGAGGGGGAGACGGACGGTCGCGTTATTCCGTCGGCCGTGTTCGCATCGGGCGTGTCGACTGCGGACTTCCCTCCCCTTCCTGCAGCCGTGCTAGAAAGTTTTCCTTCACTGGGGGTCCATCCCCTCCTGCCCCCAACTTTGAAGCACTTCGGTCTCGCCTGTGCCGATCCGCAGCACCCCGCCCGCTCCCTTCTGGCGTACAACTATGAACGGGAGTGGGCGTGGTCCGTGTGCTGCGCCTTCATGGCCGAGGTGCATATGAACAAACGAGTGTTTCTTCAGCCGGCCCCCACTGTAGCATTTGTGGGACGTGTCGCGCCGAGTATGCCCAATGTCACCTTGCATCCGTCAGAACACGAATCCACTCATGTTTCCTGGACGTTCGGACAGGTTCTCGGCCTCATGACCCGCGCGGGGGAGGTTAGCTCGCGAAATCACCGTTCGTGGATGGATTATACCACAGGGGCCAGATGTCCCTTCCTTGCGTACGATGTCGTCTCGGACTCCTTCGTAGCGCGCCCCGTCACAATTACCCGGGCGGTCGGCCACACAGCGAATCGGTCCGGAGTCGGTTCGGAAAGCCGCCGCAATAGGCGGAAGCGCTACCGCGATCTCGATGCCATTGGGGCGCGCCCTCACTGCTCGTCGACGCCGGCCGATGATCAATGTCTTGGGGTGAGCGTCGGTGTCGCGCAGGGGGTCCTCCCCGTTCCGCCTGTCGGCGAGGTGAGGCAGGACCCTGGACGCACGCGCGCCGTATGTGCCCTCGCACTCCCCCCGGCGGAGATGGCTTACATCCCGGAACTACGGCGAGCCCTGGGGCCCGCCCTGCATCGTTCCTGGACCGTGGGCGGTGTGGTCCGCACGTTGGGGGCTTGGTTCCTGGCGCGTAGCGGCGAGGCGCGGGGTCTGCGGAACGACCTCGGAGCACGGGTGGCGGAGCTACAGCAGCTGCACCACGAAACTGTCCGCAATGCGAACGGCGTTCGAGCGCGCGTCGCGTGATCGAGAGCGCTACCGGTGCGAGCGCGACAGCTTGCGTGCTACTCAGCCGGCGCCCCTGCCGGCTAGTCGCACTCCTCCGCACATCTCGGGCACGGCCGCCATCCGCGGCCCCTATATAGACTACGAGGCCGATAATCACCTGCCGCGGGGTTACGATCCTCGTGGCGATGCGACGCGTGCCGACGGACATGACGTCCTCGCGATGCCCACCGTGGGGGAGGTGACAACCGAGACCCCTCCGTACCCCGGCTACTGTCCTTTTAGGTACTACGACCCGGGTTCTCGGGTGCCCTCGAACGAGGCGAGCCATTGAGCATGCGTTTGCCCATGCTGGCTGCGACTGCTAGCGGTACTATAGATTCCCCCAAGTAAAGGGCTTTTAGGGCCCTCCCTGTTGTAGCCGTCGTTGGCCAAGTCCGTACGGGCGCGGGCGAGCAGCACGCTTCGGTCGAGCAGCAGCACAGGAGCGACGAATTCCGGCAGCACTCCCTCAGTTTTGCCACCGTGCAGGAGCTCGGAGGCGGCCGGCGGAGAGCGGGTTGGAGGTGGTGCGCACCCCGAAGGCGCGTGTTCTCCGGACGTCAGCTTGGGCCAATGCCGCTGATCTCTATCCGCGAAGTCATTTCATCGCTTGTGAATGGGGATGAGTCTTCCGCTCGTTTGCCATCCGTTAGTCTTGCGTGCGCGTCCACGACTGTTCCTCCTCTTTAGCGACCCTTGCCTTCGAAGACGAGGGCGTCGCGCGCGGGATTCGTCTTCCCGTCGGTGCGGGTCGGATTTGCGGCACGCGCCGGGCCCCGTGCACGTGCGTCCCGCACCACGCGTTCGCCCGAGGCAATTTCCACCACTCAATGTTTTTGATTTAAGGGTATGGAGGCGGTGTCGACGCCGTCGCTCCTTGGCGGTCGACCGCGTACGGTGTCGCCGGGGGAGCCGCGCGTCCAGGGCGCCGCTTCCGTATTCTCCGCCAGAGTGTGTGTCTCCCTTGGGGTGCGGTACGGTCCGTCGGACGGGTCGGGCCGAGGGTACGTTTGGTCATCCCGCGTGGTATTGCGTGTCTCGCCTGCCAACGCGCATACATTTGCTCACCGGAGTTGTCTATTTTCGCGACTACTCTTTCGTTAATATTCTCTTGCCCGTGGTGGTAGATTGACACCGAGCGCTGCACAGTAGGACTTTTTTCTCATTATTTTTCCATGTTGATCGCGGCGGCGCCCCAAGCACTGTACAGCATTATACCACCCTTGGGGTGACCGTTATCATCCCAATCATTTTCCGAGGCCATGCGGTGCCTCTCTTGGCATATTATCCTGGCAGTGGAGTGGCCGTTGTTCGTTCGTCCCCTCCTCCGTCCTCACTCGGCCCGTACCAAAGTATGCGTACCATATTCTTCACACCTCGCGCCTTGCTTTGTGCAATCCGTTCGCTCCCACGCTCACCTGGCGCGACTTGAGCATAATGCCGCATTCTAGGCGGCCATCCCTGGGACGTTTCGCGTCCCCTAAGACGCGAATTCTCGCACCCAACTCCGTAAGCGCTCGCTACCGATCGGCTGACGGAGGCCTAACTGCTTCCGGTACCGGCTGCCTTGTGCAGGTGATCGTCTCGTTCGTCGGACGTCCTCTCGCCGCGGTTGCCGGACTTAACGGAATGTCCGGCGACCCAGTTCGGGGGGAAGCGTCCGACCTTTCTGCTCCCAGAAAGAGGCATTCGCCTTATCCGTTCGAGTACACGTCGACCCTCGTATAGTCGGTCAATACGAGGGCCACAATTCCTTGAGGTAGTCCGTACTGCCTCATCCTTACGCCTTACGTCGTGCGTCCTTGGGTTTCGGAAGTCAAATACGGCTTGACTTCTGCGCGGTCCTCACGTCAACCGTAACGAAGCGGTTGAGGGCCCCCCTCTCAAGCGTGAACGTCCGCGTTCACGTCAGACGTGAGGTTCCTGCCGGTGCGTCTCGGGAGGCGTTGGGCGTAACGAGAAACCAACTCCTCCCGAACGTGAGTCCGGGCGGTCCATGTGGGCGTGTCGTAATCCGCCCACTTAATGAGAAACTCGATTGTTCCGTCCTCCATGGCTTGATGCCGGAGTAATCGTTCCACGGCATACTGCGTGCCCTCGGTGACCTTGTCGGCAAGGTCCCTTGGGGTTGTCGTACTCGCCCGCGGCGCGCCCGTCGGTGGTGGCGCGTACACGCAGCGGTCTGCGGAGACGCGCTCGATGACACCATCACGATCGATCGTGATGGTTCGCCGGTCGTTGGCGAGTACCCGGTATGGCCCAACGGCGGGCGACGCGAGTTTATTAGACGTCCTTGCCCATCGGTGGGGTTCAGGTAGACGTAATTACCTGGCTTGATACGTGCGTTGAGCCGTCTGACGCGCTTATCGAAGTCGCGCTTGTACCGAGCCTGCGTCCGGCGCAGGCTCCCGTACGCCTTCTGGATCGTGTCGTCCAACGTCTTGAGGAACTCAGCGCGCGCGTTGCCCCTATCGGACAGGGGCGCGTCACCGTCGGCTCTACGTAGAGAGAACTCCGGCGGGGGTCGACTGAGGACGAGCTCGAAGGGCGTGGTACTCGTCGTACGATGTACGTGGGAGTTGTACGCGTACGTGAGCGGCCCCACGTACACGTCCCAGTCGCCCTGATGTTCGCCGACGTAATTGCGTAACATCGAAGCGATCGTGCGATTGTATCGCTCTACCTGCCCGTTCGTCTGGGTGTGGTACGCCGAAGTGTACAAGTTCGTCACCCCCAGGACACGGCACGTGCTGTGGAAGAACTTCGCGTTAAACTGCGGTCCATTATCCGACAGTAGCGAGCGTGGGACGTCGTATTTAAATACCCACGCGTCGCAGAACGCGACGGCGACCGTGTACGCGGTTACGGTCCGCAGTGCCACAACTTGAGTCAGCTTGGTGAAACGGTCCGTAATTACGAGAAGGAACCACTTCCCTGCCTTCCTCTTGGGTAGCGGTCCCAAGATGTCGATGGCGAGGCTCTCAAGCGGCCGTGTTGCCGGAAACAACTTCAAACGGTTGAGGTGTTTCCGCAACTTAACACGGTTCATCGCGCATGTTCGGCACCCTCGCACAGTAGCTGCGACATCTGCAGCGAGATGGGGCCAGTAGTACTCGCGACGGAGCGCGAAGTACATACCGTTCTGGCCCGGGTGCCCCGCGATGGTTGGTGTGTGGCACAGCTGGAGAAGCCGCGCCCGTAGCGTCCGTGGCACCACGACCTGCACGATGTCAGGGTCGAAGGGGTGTCTCCGTTTGAGCACCCCGTGGTGGTCCTCGAAGAACGCGGAGTCCCGGGGCTCTGACTGTCGCGCCAGTACGGTCTGGCAGAAGTCATCCACGCGTTGCTCTTCGGCTATCTCCTCTAACGTAAGAGGGGCCGGAAGGTTGTCCTGCGGAGGGGCGACCGTGGAGTCGGGCGCGCCAACTTCGGGTTGTTCGGCGCGCTCGATGTCGACAGCGTCGAACTCGTCGTTCTCCTCCCAGAACGAGGTGGGTCCTTCAAGAGCGGGGGCCTCGTCGTCGCCCCTCGGCTCGTCGCGCGTACGGACGCGCGAACCTCTTCGCGATCCGGCTTGGTTCCTTGTTGTCACGAAGACATGGACAGCCTTGTGATCGCAGCTCGCGGTACAGACGTGGTCCGCGAGCTCGTCCGACATGTCACGGACGGTCGTACCGGCATCGAAGGTGGGAATGTCGTCATCCACCTCGACGACTGGGCGAGGGTCGTCGGTGACCCTTGGCGACACGAAGCGTGCCAGGGCATCGGGCACCTGGTGCACGCGCCCGGGGCGGTACTGGATGGTGAAGTCGTATTCCGCCAAACGCAGTCGCCACCGGGTAAGCCTTCTGGAGCTCTCCGTGAGGGACATGAGCCATCGGAGGGCATCATGGTCCGTCCGGATGGTGAACTTGGTACCTTCGACGTACGGTCGTAGTGTGCGGTCGGCCCACACTACGGAAAAGCATTCGCGCTCGGTAGCGCTGTAGTTGCGCTCACTATCGGACAGTGAGTACGACCAATACCCGACGGGTCGCCAATCGTTCGCCTCTTCGTGTTCCTGGAGCAACGTACAACCCAGTTGATAGGCACTAGCATCCGTGTCGATCATGTACGGCCGACCGTACCGCGGCAATGCTAGGATCAGCGGGGAAATCATTCGCTCCTTCAACGCTTTGAATGCTTGAAGTTGCGGCTCCGTCGGGTTTTCGAAGTCGGGGTCCGCGTCTTTGCGCGTCATTTCCGTTAATGGACGCGCAATTTTCGCGAACCCCTTCACAAAGCGGCGATAGACGTTGCACGCCCCGAGGAACGACCGCATCTGCGCCAGGGTCCTCGGGAACGTGAACGTTTTGAAAGCGTCCGCTGCCGTTTCGGCGACGCTCAGCTTACCTGGGGAAATGACGTGCCCCAAGTAGTGCACCTTCGGTTGGAAGAAGCTACACTTCTTGAGCTTGAGGGAGATTCCGGCGCTCCTCAACAAGCTCAAGACCGTGTCGAGATGCTTCGCGTGTTCTCCGTGCGCACGGGAGAACACGATAACATCATCCAGGTAGACGAGGCATATCTGTCATCGGACGCCAGATAGGATGATGTCGAGGGCACGTTGGAAGGTGGCCGGTGCCCCCTTTAGCCCGAACGGCATACGCAAATGGCGAAACGTTCCCATATGCGCAGTGAACGTGGTCTTGTCCCGGTCTTCCGGAGCGACGGGGATCTGCCAATAACCGGAATTGCAGTCCAACGTCGTGAAGACGGCTGCATCTCCGAGCGAATCGATGCAGTCGTCCATCCGTGGCAGCGGATACGAATCCGCTGCAGTCTTCGCGTTGAGACGCCGGTAGTCCACGCAGAACCGAAGAGAGCCGTCTTTCTTCGGTACGAGCACCACGGGAGACGCCCACTCGGTGCTCGCGGGTTCGATTACCCCTGCGTTCAACATTTTGTTGACTTCCTTGGCGACCATCTCACGCATAGCCGGCCCCTTTCGGTAGGGCATTGAACGTATCGGCTTCGTACCCGGTTCGACGGGAATGCGGTGTTCGGTCGCTCGGATCGTTACGAGCGCACCGCTCCACAGACTCGAGTGCTTACGGAGCATCTCGAGCACGTGGCCCCAGAACTTGCCATCATCGACGTATGACAAGTCGATTCCTTTTTCCCAATCCTCCGGCGGATTTTCGGGATCCTTTTTAGAGGCGGGTGCAGTGCCCCCTTCCGGCGGCGGGCACTTCGCCGGTCGGCCGTCCGTACCGGCTCCTCTCTTCTCGACGGTTGCCCCCTGGTCGGAGCCTGGTCGACCAGCTCCTGCCGTTCCGACTTGATCGGTCAAGTCGGTGAGGTGTAGCGCGTGCGCGATCCCCTCGGCGACGCGACGTTCGGGCGTTAAGATCTCGAGCGGGTTGCGCTTCGCGTACCCCACGACAGTGTGCTTCGGAAGCCGCCTTTCCTGTCGCGAAAAGTTCGCGACGATGACTTCGAAGGTCTGGTTCGGCAGGACCTCGACGACGCCGTTCGTCAGCCTCACTCCATGTCGGTGTTGGAGTGACGGCTTCAGCTCTATAAACACGAGGCCGTTCCCCGTCGTGGTAACGCACACACGGGCCTGCGACCTCGCGGGGATGGTAACCCAGCGGGCGATTCGGATCCCCTGTGGGGCTTCGTCGCGTGCGTCAGCCTGGCTTGTCTGACGTCCGTGCCGCCTGGTTGGAGGAGTCGGCTCCCCTTTCCCGTCGACGATGGCAACGGAGCCACCTTGGCGGAGCTCCAACCGTTGAGCTTCGATGTCGATACTTCGTACGTGTGTATCGATGAAGGCCGTACCAAGGAGGACCGGCACAACGAGCTGGTCCGCCACGACGAACGGAATTCAGAACGTCGTGTTCCTCAACCGCACGGCCAGACGTACGACGGCCGAGAGCTTTAGCGGGTTGCTATTCGCGCCTGCCAATCGGGGCAGTGGCGCGTCGCGGATGACGTACCGCGACCAATCGGGAGGAAGGTCAGCCTTCCTCACCAGATTGTACCCCGAGCACGTATCAACGGCGATCGTGCGGGGCTTGAAGGCATTTCCCTCCGTGGCTATCGAACCGAGGACGTTGTAAATCTTCGACCTCATAAGGCAAATGACGCCGTCGACCACCTTCGGCGTGCCCGGCGCGGCGAGATCGTTCCGCCTGGGCCGCCGGCGGCGGTTCCGACTTCTCTTCTGCGTCCTTCTGCCTTGGGCGCGGGGCGCTCTTCGGTCTGCTGCGTCCCCGCGACAAGTCGCGTTCGTACGCCGCTTGAATTCTTCTGGCGGCCCCGGGTCCCCCTGGGTCAGGCCGCCGGCGCGTTCGATGCGCTTCTTGTTATGCACTTGGCTCACGGTTGCCACAGTGCCTTCCTCCATCGGCGCCGGGCTCACGGTTGCCTCAGCGTCTTCGTCCTTTCGCACCGAGCTTACGGGTGTCTCGGTGCGCGTGTGCGGGGTTGAGGGGAATAATATCGGTAAACATTCCCCTCCCCCGCCGGGGACAAGTAGGGGCGGGTCTAGGTTGGTGTGACAAGACGGTTCACGGGACCGCGCGAACGTAACCGTCTTTACGGGGTTTTCGAACTACCCGAGCTGTCAGTGCTATTCGCTTGGCTATCGTTAGCTAGCGCGTCGACGGGCCCCTGGCCGCGCGGATGGGGACGGTTTCCCCACCCCGACTGGGCATCTTTGACGAAGTAATCGGATACTTCGTGGCCTTGGATTGCAACGTCCGGCCGTTGTAATATTGGAGGGGCGGAGAGAACGGGCTCTTCTCGGCCTCCTTCCGTGCGCTGGGGGTGCGTCTCCCCAGCCCAATCCTGGAGGTACATGATGGCGTTCTATAGCCCTTGGGGCAACGGGGGTCGGCCCCGGTCTCCTCGCCCATCTCGACGGGGATATCGCGTATCCATCCGACGAGGGTCACGTCGATCCCTTTGATCGGTCCCCGGGTATCGGTACGCGCCTTCACGAGAGGCAAAACGGACGCCCCCACCCGATCGGCTCGGGTCACCTCGACGCGGGCCTCGGTCTGCCCGCGTAGACTGCTGGATGAGATTGCGCATTCCGGGGCG
The DNA here is from genome assembly GCF_000350225.1 of Chondrus crispus. Lineage (NCBI taxonomy): Eukaryota > Rhodophyta > Florideophyceae > Gigartinales > Gigartinaceae > Chondrus > Chondrus crispus. The sequence continues at coordinate 91,739 of NW_005178810.1, forward strand.
CGTCTCCATCTGATAGCGGTAGTTCCTGTACGCCGGGAACTGACGTTGTTCAGGCGACAGGAACGGGCACGCGTACATGGCGTGGCCGTACGTCCGGCACAGCCAACAAATGTACGCGCTGCCATCGGTCGACGTGAAAGTCGCCGTGTGGCCTGCCTCCTCATCGGTGAGTCGAGGGACGTTGGGCAGCCCGCGGTCTCCTTCTCGACGGGAGATATCCAGCTCGGCCATGTTGTGGTTCGGACCACCCGTGGCTCTTGGCGTGTGCGCGAACGCCGTTGGGAAGCTTCCAGTCGAACTGGTCGAAGCTGGCGTAGGGAGTCGGCCTCCCGCCCGGTCGAAGCCTTGTGCAATGAGGACAGGGTCGGCCTGCCACTCATCTTCTCCAATGTGGAGGGCGGTCGCCGGTGAACTTGTTCCGTGCGACCTTGGAGTTCGGACTCCCTTCGCTGCCGGCTTCGGGTCCGGCAGCGGCAACCCGCGACGGGCGCGGTAGGTTGTACCCTCGGCCGTTGCGATACGGCGAATCGTTGAGAGTTCGGTCTTCTGTTGTCCGGGCAACCTTTGCATCGTCTCTGCCACTGCGGCCCGGGTCGCAGTGGACAACCCGCGCACGAAGTAGTGCGCGAGGGCTTGCTCTGAGAACACGGCCGTGCATCGGAACGCGGCGGATTCCAGCCGGTCTGCGAACGTGTTCTCGGTTTCGTGAGGAAGCTGTCGCGCCGACGCGACAGCATCAAACGCTTCCCCTAACACGTCGTCGGTTAGGTAGCGTTTGATAAATTGGTTGACGAGACCAGGCCAGCTCGTGTCGTCGTGGAGCTGGCCGGCGTGGAGGCCGCGCATGGTGTAACTCGTATACAACCGCTCCGCGTCCCGCTCGAGGAAGTGAGCGAAGACACGGATTGCCACATCTTCGGTCAGGTGCTGGGCATTGAAGGTTGTCCGGATATCCTTCAGGAACGGGAGCAACTGAATCGCGTCAGTACCGTCGAAGCTCTTCATCGTGGGACGGAGCCCACGGCAGCGTTGGACGTACTTCGCGATCCGTCCCGCGTCATCCGAGGTAACGAGCCTCGAGGTGTTGTCCAACCGATACATCCGGTAGTTCGCGACGGCACTGAACTCCTGTATCATGGTGTGGACGGGCTCGAGCCCGGGTTCGGCGGGGCCCAACGTTCCGAACGGCGTGATGGGCAACGTTCGGAAGTCGACGGGGCCGGGATGCGCGGTAAGATCCGCTGGCTGGTAGCCGCCCCAGCGAGGATCGAAGGGGAGAATCGGTTCCCTTGACCCGCGGGCGACTCCTCCACAGCCACGGTCGAGTTCGTTCGGTACCCGTCGGGACTGTCGCATGCTTCCGGATGCATACGGCAGGGCTTGAGTCTCGGACGCGAAGTTCGCGTCCGCCGTCGGCTTGATGTCCTCCACCCTCCTGTGGGAGAACGGGTACCGACCGGTGTCGGTAAACGTAACGACCCGGAGGGAGGCCCCGTAGGGGTGATCAGACGATATTGGAAAGGCAGGGGGTAATTCAGCTTGTACACGGGGTGCACGTACCGCCACGGGTGACAGGTGGCGGCGGAATGGCCACGTGTACCGCCGTACGTATAACGTCCCGATCGGGTACAGTAGACTAGTAGTTCCTACTGTAGGGGCGTAGAAATTAGTGTAATGGGAGTGTCAGCCAGGGGAGTCCCAGCTAGCACACGTGGTGCGCGCTCTGCCTGCGAGTACAGGTGGCAGGAGCCCAGCCACGTGTGCTGCTGTGCAGATTACTCCCCGGTGGAGTACAGTAGAGGTACTCCACTGTAGTGATCCAAAGTAGAAGTGGATCACTACTGTACTGCCCGGCCGCCGGAGGTCGACGTACTTAGGGGCCGAGGCAGTACGCTCCCAGAGTAAAAAAAGGGGTAGCGACCCCCGGGGCGAGAACTTAGGAGAAAGAGGCAAATCGTCCCGCACGGGTTATTCTTGAGGGCCGGAAGCACACGCTCCCCAGTTTGGTCGTTCCACCGCCTGGTGGAAGCGTATGCCCATTGAGCCCTATCCCCTCCTGGGTCGCAATTCCACTCGTCCGTTTACCGGAGTCATAACCGCCGCCCTCAAAGAGAGGTTGGTGGTGTTGTAATTTTACCGCTGCCGTGGACACCCCCTCCGTGACGGGGTAAAAACCGAACCGGAAGGATCCATATTATTACAACTGGTCTCCCGACCTAGAAATCTATTTCTAGGATTCTTTTATTGATTTCCGAATCGGACGACTGAAATTGGAAGGGATCGAGAATCACCGCCTCGTTTCAAGATGAGTGGACGAGAAGACGCGAGATCGCAGGGGGGCTTCCCCCGAGACGGAAGGGACGACGGGTCAGTAAATCGGTCCCAGCTGGGCGAACCAAGTCGCACGGACGGCTCGACAGAGAACGCGGGCTCCGTTAGAAGCGCCGAGGCACGAGCGGCGCATGTGGAGCGCTTGGCCCGCGCAAGGACGCGATCGCAGACCAGAGCGGCATTACCACCGACGCAGGCGGAGGGGCCCCTCGAAGGCCGACAACGCGGAGAGAGCGAGCCGACCCCCGCCATACTCGGCGACGAACGTCCAAATAGGATGACGATCCACGGAGACGCCTTAGAGGCCCACCCGGACCTAGGGGACCTGACCCAGAGGGCGGCCCTGAACACGTGGTTGACGGCCGAGCTGGACAAGCGAATCCCGGCTGCCGTGGAGGCGCAATTGACAAGCACGCTCCGAAAGATCGTTGAGGATCACAGCCGGACCCTCGTCAGGAGCGCTGTGGACGACGTAGTCGGACGCGGCCCCTTTTGGGACACGATCACGTCAACCGTGGGGGACGTTACCCGGGCAGAGGTGCGCGCTCGGGCGCCGCCGGCGGAGCGACTGCCGTTGGCGGCAACGGACGTATTACCGCCGTCGCTGATGCTTGGGAACGCGCGGCCGCAATACCCTCTTATGGGACGTGAGACCCCGTGGGATGGAGAAGAGCGCGATGGCCGACTTCAAGCCCAAGAGATGGGACAGCCACCCGCGTTTCCGCCCGGGGCCGGTCGCGCAGTGCTGCCGACGCAGAAGTACCGGAGAAAGACCAAGAGTAAGGGATACGAGACCGGATTGGATACTTCGACCCTGAGGGATGAAATACCTTGCTACGTGGTAGACGAAGACGTACAAGGAGATCTACTGTCCTCCGAGGGCGTGACACCTCGTTATCCCGGCAACCCGGACGTGATGACTCTCGCGCATGATGATGCCGAGATATTGCCCGTGATGCAAGACGACCTAATTAGGGAGCAGAAGACAGACTCGTATTGTAAGGCCATGATGGAAGAGGTCGGGAAATCGGGAACGCAGTTCGAGGTCAATCAACACGGCCTCCTGTGCCGGCGCGCACCCTTGGACGGGAGTATACAGATCGTGGTCCCGGCGTCCCTAAGGGCGAGAATCTCCTTCTTGAGTCATTACCCGAGATTACAGGGACACCCCGGCACGAGCAAGATGTACGAGACAATGAGGCGTCTGTACTACTGGCCTCATATGGCTTCGGACGTCCAACAGACGGTCGCCGACTGCCGGTCGTGCGCCCGCGTGAGGGGAACGCAATACCGCCAGCAGAAGAAGCTAACGTTGTTCCCCGCCGCCGGGCCGCTAGAATTCGTCGCCATGGACCTGTATGGGCCCTTGCCAAAAACCCCACACGGGAACCGCCACATATTGGTCATCACGGACCGCTTTACCAAGCTGTGCCGAGCTATACCCCTTCGGACGACTCAAGCTCAGCAGGTTGCTCAGACCTTCCTTGACGCGTGGGTGTACCCGTATGGCATGCCGGATACACTACTGACCGACAACGGACCCCAGTTCACAGCTAAATTCTTCGAAGCTGTATGCGGCCTTCTCGGAATTCGGCACGTGCTCACGACGGCCTATCATCCGCAAACTAACGGTCAGGCCGAGAGGTTCAACCGGACGTTGGCGACCCGATTGCGGCATTACGTCTCCGAACACCAACGGGACTGGGACGATTACGTACAACCCTTGACGTACGCGTACAATATGCAAGTCCACAAGTCGACGGGTACGACCCCCTTTGACCTCGTCTTGACGCGGCACCCACCAGGGATATCGGTCCAAGCTCCTTCTAGCGCCATACCGTCCCCAAATGGGAGTGAACCGACATCGGCACAAATGAAGCGAATCACCCTACAGCGGGTGCGGAAGATTCTCTCCCGCGCGGGTACCAAGTTGACACACGCCCAAGCACAGTACAAGAGAAATTTCGACAAGGCCGTAAGGACGTTACCCTCCTTCGAGGTCGGACAGGAGGTCTTTCTCGACAGACCCCCGGATTTTTCTGCGACGCCGCTCGAGAATGAGGACGGCCACCGGAAACTCCTTCCTAAAACGACAGGTCCCTATAGGTTCATAAAGGCGCCAGTGGACGGAGACACCGTCACGATTGAGCGCAACGGTCTCTTGGATGCAGTATCCATAAACCGTGTGACAAAGGTGCCGCAACCCTCCATCCCGAAGGCCCCCTCGTCCGTAAGGTCGACGCCCATGGCGATACCCCCGGCAAGCGGAACCACACCACCCGAAAAGGCCTCCGTATCACGGACCACCCGGACGGTCTCCATCGACCCAGACAGCGAGGTCCCCGTCCATCAGGACCCCGCTGAGGCCGAAGCGGATACAGAGCACGCCATAGACCGCATCGTCGCCCATGGCGAGGCGGACGACGGCTCCCCACTTTATCGCGTCCGATGGTTCGGCTATAGCCCCAAAGAGGACACCTGGGAGCGAGCGGATAACCTCCCAGAGAACTTCATCCGCCGATACCGAGCTAGACACTGACCGAGACGGTCAGTCCAAGAAGAGGGGTAAGACTTCCGAATTTTGGGATATACCTGTAAACCCTGTCGGGAGAACGGCGAAAGACCGACAAGACGGACAATTAGGACCGAGAAAGACCCGTCCGGGATTGCATGTCCCCACGGCCGGAGCCCTCAGGGAAAACCCAATCGAGACCCGGTCGGGACGGCGCCGAAGACTAGAGCAGCAGAAGGGGAAAGGATGCGAGCAAGCTGACGCAGCCGTCATCCCACGGAGGGCGACAAGCTCCAAATTCCGCCTCCGAAGGTCGAGTCAGAGGCAAGCTGGTGGACGAGAGTGGAGCACGCTACGTGAAAAATCGACCAAAATTGGTAATGCCCAATGGGAACGCCCAAACGGAAATTGGTGGCGGTTCAAGGAGGCGGTTTGAGGCACGAAGATTTCAGGGAACGTCCAATGGGAGCTCGTTAATTTACAAGGACAAGCCTCGAAGACGAGAAAATCAGGCACGTTTTACTGGCAAAAAGGCCGATTTTTAGTGCGAAGGAAAAACCCGATCGGGCAGTCCCTAGCCTAACGAAGGCGAAGCCCCGACCCCACATGGATATCATGGACGCAGCGACGACGATTGCCGCTGGAAGAAACCCTGTACGGGAGAGCGTACGAAAGAAATGCGAAGGCAGTTTATTTGGAGGCAGGAGTACCCGGACGAGGACGCTTACGAGAAGGGGCGCCAGCAGAATTGGAGGCTGAGGCCCCGTCGGCCCCGCTTCCGGCAGAACGGTCAGGCTCGAGCCCGAACCGGACGAGGACGTCCGAAATAGCGCCGTCGGTCACGTCCCGAACGCGGGCCTGCAGAATCCCGCTAAGGGCAGACTGAACCTCATTCAGAGCCGAACGGGTACGCTCAAGGGTATGAGAGTCCCGTATGAGGGTCGCCGCTTGACGAAGGACGGCCGGAACCGTAGCAGCCGGTTCAGCCCCATAGGTCTGGGCATTCTCAAGATACTCTTGCCAAGCTGCCCTGAGGTCTTCATCCACAATGGGCGGTACGTCCACTTGGTCGAACGTCTCTAGGACGAGTTCGGGCCTTGCGGCGACGAAGCTAGCCGTCGCACCGGCAGGCGGGCTGGAGGCAGGAACTTCAACGATGTCCTCCACAACCGCAGCGGCCGATTGGGACGCTCCACCCCCGTCGTCGGGAGGCAGCACGGACCTCAGAGGAGCCACCGGTACCGGAGAGGGAACATCGTCGTCGCCAGAATATTCCGGTCCCCTTCCTTCGGGAGGCGCAGCGACGGACTCGCCCCCGTATAGGGACGCCACGGCCGATACAGCCCCGCGACTATTCGGAGGAAAAATCGGAACGGCATCCGCGGCGACCTCAGGAGGATGAAAGCACTCCGGAACGAATCCTTTCCCTCGGGGGTAATAATCAGCGACTTCCAATACCGGCCAGGGGGAGCGACGAGGCTCGGGAAGGACGACCCGAGTGGGATATGGCTTGCCATCGTCATGCCCACCAGGGTGACGCGGCATAGGCGCGAACCGGTCGGTCTCATAGTCGTACCAAAGGAACCCCGGGGTCTTCGTCCAATCGGTTTCGGCGGCGTATCGCAAAAGCGTCTCCGTCTCCTGAGGGTCGAATTCCGTTCCTCGGACGATATTCTGTACGCCGAGCTCGCGGACGTACGAAATAAGCCCGGTAGGCAGAGGCATCAGTCGACCCACAGGGGAAGCGATACCGCGGTCCTGGAAGAGACGCCAGTCACGGTTCTTGGCGTTCATCTGAATCCCGTAGCGGGCGGCGTGAAGAAAGGCCATGACGGACGATACGGCCCACTCGACGGCGACGATCTGCCAAAGCCATGCACGGAGGCGACTCTTCTGAAGGTCCAGACTACCGTGATACGCCAAAACGGCTGGCGTGGGCACGCAGAGCGACCGAGGGACGTCCCGATAGAAGGGTTGTGGTGGCACGCGGATGTAGTAGTTCTGCCGGAGTCGGGAAGGCATGTCGAAGAATTCCAAATTATGCCATCCATAGAAGAACCACTGCGTATTCCGAACACGGGACTCGTCGGAACAGTTGTCGCCCCACCAGCGCCGATCGCGAAGCCAATATAACCGGTCATACGGGGGCTCGAAGGCAAGGAGCCCGAGCACGCTGTGACCCGCAGGGAGAAAACTCCCACCAGGGGCGACGTCCTCAGGTCGCGGAAGATGTTGAAGACCGGAGAGGATGGTCTGCAGACGGATTTGGTACTCCCTTTCGGGCCAACAACGCACATGGGATAGATCGGCCCGTCCATGCGTGCGCGTCCGGTCGTTCGGTGTCAGGGGTAGATGGCGCCAGCGAGCCGTCCACGCTTCGTCCCGGCTTCGGCGATACCCGTTCGGGAGGCTGATTCCGTCTTGACAGACTTCTTGAAACCGGAGAGCGTCAAAGTACCAATGGGACCAGCCCACGTACTGTTCGACCGGGTACGGCACCACGGAAGGACGTTGGGAAGCCTCGGCGGGGGTGCGGCGCTGACGATGGTCGTACTACTTTGCCGGGTTGACCCAGCGGGACGCCGACCCGGGCGCGAGAGGAGACATAGCTGGAGGCGTCGGAGGTGCTCGAGAGGGTTCCGAGATGAAGGACGTGGGGTCGAGCGGCGGACTTGTAGGCGGTAGGGAGGCCGCCGCGTCCGTATTTATAGCCACCGTTCGCGGAATTCGTCCCGGCGGCGGAGGGGCGCCCCAGTGGGTTTCGCCCTGAATTACGTCCGTGGAGGTACTGTGCGCACTTGTCGGCCTGAAAGGCGTTGCTCCGTAGCCTACGCCCCTTCGGCGGCGGGCCTGCCTCCTAATCATGGCGTGGGAGGGAGTCGTCCGATGGCGGAGAATAACGCAAGGGGCGGGAGAAGCGACACGACCACAGGACGGGCGGACGCGAGAGAGGTCACCGGCTCCCCTCTGTCACACGGGAATGTGCCGGCCTTCCTCAAAGGACAGAAGCAGCGAGGACTCCCGAAAGGGCACGGAAGGCTTGGCGGGAATAGACCGTGTGTCCGAGTTCGGAGGAGTACCGCGAGGTCGAGTGCCGCCGTGCAGAGGCGTCGCGGAGGCGAACCGACGCCTAATCACGACCCGAAGGGAGTTCACACCGGGCCGGCTTGGGCCAGTTTCGCAATGGCCCCGTGGCGTCGGTAACGCCCGTACAACGGCCGCTTGAAGGAGGCTAACGGGCGCGGGCCACAAACGTAATGGCCGCCCCGAGGACGTGGCGCACTCAAAGAAGAGGGGTGTGTGGGAGAACGGGTACCGACCGGTGTCGGTAAACGTAACGACCCGGAGGGAGGCCCCGTAGGGGTGATCAGACGATATTGGAAAGGCAGGGGGTAATTCAGCTTGTACACGGGGTGCACGTACCGCCACGGGTGACAGGTGGCGGCGGAATGGCCACGTGTACCGCCGTACGTATAACGTCCCGATCGGGTACAGTAGACTAGTAGTTCCTACTGTAGGGGCGTAGAAATTAGTGTAATGGGAGTGTCAGCCAGGGGAGTCCCAGCTAGCACACGTGGTGCGCGCTCTGCCTGCGAGTACAGGTGGCAGGAGCCCAGCCACGTGTGCTGCTGTGCAGATTACTCCCCGGTGGAGTACAGTAGAGGTACTCCACTGTAGTGATCCAAAGTAGAAGTGGATCACTACTGTACTGCCCGGCCGCCGGAGGTCGACGTACTTAGGGGCCGAGGCAGTACGCTCCCAGAGTAAAAAAAGGGGTAGCGACCCCCGGGGCGAGAACTTAGGAGAAAGAGGCAAATCGTCCCGCACGGGTTATTCTTGAGGGCCGGAAGCACACGCTCCCCAGTTTGGTCGTTCCACCGCCTGGTGGAAGCGTATGCCCATTGAGCCCTATCCCCTCCTGGGTCGCAATTCCACTCGTCCGTTTACCGGAGTCATAACCGCCGCCCTCAAAGAGAGGTTGGTGGTGTTGTAATTTTACCGCTGCCGTGGACACCCCCTCCGTGACGGGGTAAAAACCGAACCGGAAGGATCCATATTATTACACCTCCGACTGGTGACGGCTCCAGTCGTGGGCCACTCCTGCGCTCCGGATGCGCCCGGAGGAGCAGTAGCACCGGGCCCACTCGAGGGGGCTCCTGGCGGCCTCTCGGCCGAGGTCTGTTCCATCTCACGGGCACGGCGGCGCGTTGAGTTCAGCTCCACCGCCATGTGCGCGAACGCTCCCATCTGTTCTGCTGATGGGATGGGTTGCGGGTCGCGTCGGACCCCGGAGTTTGCACTCGCGGGTCGACCCGCAACGTCCACGGCGGGGGAATCAATGCGCGCCTCTTCGACGAGTACTAAACGGGACTGTAGCTGGTCGACGAGGGCGCGCAGGTTCTCCAAGGACTGAGTTACGTGCTCAAACCTTCCATTGTGGAGGGAGCGCAACTCACCCATACAGCGGTCGTAGACGCTGTCGGAGACGTCGATACGGAGGGATGCTCGGACATCTTCGATATACTCCGCGATGCGATCGTACATCGCGCGAGCGCGTCCTTCGGAGAAGTCGGGCGACGGTTCGCGGTCTCGAGGACCAGCGTCGCCGTCGCCGACTCGGACGCGGAGCGCGGCCTCTCGCACATCGGCGGGCTCCGAGCGAATCGAGGTGGGATATTCGCCACTCATCTCGACGCGTACGAATGCGGAGGTAAACGATAGTCTTCTCGGTTCGATCTTGAGAGTCTTCTAGGTCGGGAGACCACTGTAGTATAATAACCCCCAACGACGAGGGGGGTGAGTACTGACAGTTCGGAAAGACCCCGATCGGCGGGAAGACAGAAGCACGGCCCACCCACGATACCAAGCACGGGCTCGAGGTAGCGGTGGTAGAGCAGGATCGGGGAGGACGTGCGCACGCGCGAGCGGTTCGACGCCTCAGCGCCCGGGAGCGGTACTGGGTGACGATCCAGTACTGACGGGCGGAGGCGGAGCCGATTCGTGGGCGTGCTGCGCTCGTCCTCAACCCGCGCGCGGTGCGACTCCTAGGTAAAACGGACGGAAGTACCTAAAAGTCAGCGGGCGGACCAAGGTGGAGGATCCTTGACAAGTCCGTCCTTGTCGTCCTCCACCGCCGGCAGTCCGCTCATATTTAATGTACATTGTAGTCTATCATAACTCTACAGTAGTGCCGGTCTACCGACACTGTAACGCTGTCAGCAGGCGGGGATGACAGTCCACGTGTAGTACGCGTCCCGTACACGTGGAGGACGTGTGTGTGCGCGCATGGCTGTAAGGCTCGTTGCCTTACTGTCCCTGATCCGATCCTAATCTAATTTCCGTTTCGGGTTATACCACAAAAGCGTCTACTGCGCCATTACAGACATTACAGCGATGTGTTGCGCCCCAGTTGACCGCTGCTGATGTGTCCCACAGTACCATCCTTTCTCCAACTCGATTTCCATTTTCTGTTGGGCTCATGTATTTGCGCGCTCGCTTATTTTCGTGGTAGTCGTTCTTCAGCTTTAGGCTTTCATCTGCAGAAGAAATTGGGAAGTCGTTGATGGAATGCTTTCCGGGACACTTTGAATTTAAACAATTGGGCGTTTCGAGATCTCGCTTACGTCCTGCAGGACCCGATTTTTCGTTTCCTTTCTGTTCCGTATCTGCTTTGTCGGAGGCGGCGGGCGCACCACGTTTATTGTTGTTTCTATGCACTTTCCTTTTCCTGTTGTTCAGTATTTTGCTATCTTGGACATGCTTGATGAAGTCATCATCGGAATCGGAGACATTTGCTTGAAAAAACCTTGACAGAATTGATGCCATAAATGAAACGTGCTTCCTGTGCCAACTCCGTGATAAACTTTTGAAGTTTTTTTGAAACTCTTGTCTCCGGTGAATTTTATCGTGCTCAACATGCCATGCTTCAAGTCAGTGAGAGAAACGCGTTTGAAAATGTGCTCAACGCCGATTTCCGGTTTCTTAGTGATGAATTCGAAATATCCGCAGTTTTCAAGGATGGTAGCATATTTCAAGCAGGGGTTCCGGACCTGCATCTCCAAAGTGTCACCCGCTTCGTCATTTTCATCATGAGGTTCTTGATCTCCCGATCGATCTTTCCCAGCTCGTAGTCTTCAGGATTCACACGAGCTCTACCTTTGACACAATCCTTCTCAATGCTTGTGGCACTGATCCAATCACATGAAAAATCGAAGGATAGGTTTGGGGATAGAGTCGAATTACGTTGTAAGCTGAATGTCAGTACTGCCATCGGACTTCTTCTCAGCGGTACAGCGCTCATAGATCTCGCGTTTTTGCATAAAAAACGAAATCTTCCGTCTTGATGCCACTGAGCCGTGGCGCGTCAATTGTTCCAACAGTGGTCTACCGGATCGTATCGTTCTTATTCCCGTTAGAAGCCTGTCCAGCACTCACGTCCTGCGTCGTCATGATGAAAGCCGAATCTCAAACCAAACAGTCGAAACTACTTTCCGCGGAGCAGTAGTTACTGTAGAAAAATGAAGGCCTGCCTGGCTGAGACCCGTTAGGTTAGCTTAACAATGAAAGGGGTTAGGACGCTAGTAGGTGAACGGGCGCGTTCGGCTGTGTGGTAAAAAAGCAGGAGGGCACTTGAACCAAGCGGGGGGTTTCCTTTTCTCCGGATGATGTTGCCTTTATGAATAAAAACCTAAAACACAGATCCTAGCGCCCGCTACGAGTCTTTTTACCCTTGCCTGTTGCACTAACTGGCGGTGCTTTGGCTTTGCCCGATTTCGTTTAGGCACATCCCAGGGCCGTCAGTGGGCAGATCGCGATCTGCCCAGTCCCTTAAGGGGCAGCCTGAATCGAAATTTGCAAAACTGCAAAACCCGATGATGAAGACGTACTGGCGCTGCCCTTTCAAGTATCGTGCAAAGGAAGACCTTCATGCGCCGCGGATACTATCTCGCGTCTTTCCGTCTGCGGATTACACTGTAGTATGCAGACCATCGCGCTGCTTCGCTTCGGCGAGCATGGAAGATATTGGAATAGTTACAGTTTGATAAAGGAGTATCCGAATAATGCCTTAGAAAAGCTATTAGATACAGGTTACGACCTGAACACTGTTCCAAAATGGATGGTCAGGACTCCGGCAAGTTGTACTTCTGGAAAATGGCAATGTGAGAATGTCTATCAATATCGCGAAATACCTCACCACGCGAATGGGTCACGCGGTGAGGACAGAACTTGCCTTTGTTTAGAGATGGATTCATGTACTGTAGTAAATAACGGACAGTCCTACGCGACTAGCGCGTGGGTCGGACCGGGGTAAGATTTGAACAGACTTGTCATCACAGAACCCCTGGCGAACAGCGCTCCGATTACCCGGAGGTTCGGTAGGGTTGGAAGAGCCGGTCGTAGGCTCTTCTTGACATCAATAAACTGTTTAACTTATTTCCTTTATTCATTTCGGGACGAACTCTCACAAATAAGAAGACAACGTGGCATCCTTGTTGCCTCAATGGGATTGATGCTTCCCTTGCTTTTGCCAGCTCCCAGATTGCCCTCTTCACAGCATAACATTAAGTTTACAGTAGGTTGTGCCATACCTAACGCATTGTTCACACTCTTGGCTGGGTCAGAAATATGACCTGTGCATGCAGTATCTACCCTTACTGCTAGTAACGGCTGAGGTCGCGTTTTGCAACATCTGCATCCGGACTTTTCCTCACCTGCAATACCTCCCCCATGCCCATCTATTCAGTCTCTCACGTAGCCTGGAGTAGGTGACCTCGTCCTCCTGTTGCAGTCGCCTGGAAAACATGTGCGATAGCTCCGGGCAACTTGGGGGCATAGCCGATGTTGCATCGGCTGTGGTCAGTCTCCCGACAGTTCTTGCCGCTTCCGCGGTTTTCTTTTCAGCCATGCAAGGTGTCCTTGTTCTTGAATCTGCAGACCCGTGCCGTCTCTCGAAACGAAAGATGAACATTTTGCTGGCCTTAGAGCTTGCAGAAGTCCTTGTGAGTGCCACTTCCGAGATATTATCATTTGTCGAACTTCGCGCAGCGCTGATGGAGAGTTTACAGTGGTTGCAATGGGTTGCACCTTGCCTTTTAGCTGCCGGAATGCTGGAAACTTTGGTGGACGTCTATTTTACCTTCGCCATGATCACAACAAGTCGAGTGGGCTGGATGCCGTTCTCTGCGACTGGGGACTCAAAAAAGGCCTGGGAAGTTTTTCCGTTCATGTTGACATGTTCGCTGTCAGCTTCTCTCATTGGGTGGAGACTAAGATGGTGGTGGACCGGCAACACAGTGGCTTCAGAAATGGCTATCAAATCAGTATCGGATGAAATGGCTTTATCGAAGGGTGTTATGGGTTTTGCCGTCGGATGGACGGTCGCTGTTAGCGGTCTCGCTTTAATTATCATAATGCTCTCAGACTGCGCGGAAGACGGGGCTAACTACATCGCTAGCGTCCCGTACCTATGGAAACCTGACGCGTGGTTAAACGATCAGCACGGAGATATTAAGATATGGTACAGAAACACAAAAGGGGAAGGTTCTTTGCAGCAATACGCGGCAACTGCTGCGCTTGACGGAACAGTGCCAATCCCGGAGACCGAAACAGACGTGTGGCTTCAGTTGGAGAAAAAGCCTTTGCATTGTGGGAACGCCATTGTTGGTAAAGATCAGGAACGTTTAAATCAAGAAAGAAGAAGCACATCCGGGCTTCACATGATTATATTGATTGCTGAGCATCTCGTTGTACTCCCTTTGCTTTTTGTGGTTGTGTTTGCCGTCGGGAGGTTGCATGATACCTTAGACTGCAGCAATTTTACTGCCTTAAAGCAACTTGCTGATGGTGTTATCATTATTTCGTTTTTGGAAGTCGCAATCGGCATCAAGAACATCTTATGGAGTACGAGGGGAGTAGCAAAAGGAGAGCGTGCAAAACCTTCAAGTGATGAACGACTCCGGGAGTTGAGAGTCTTCTATGCCAAACACCTAACAGCGGAGGAATCAACAAGCCTAAATGATCTGAATATTGAATAAATGGACGCGAATGGTACTCGATAGCAGAGATTCACATATGCCACAGATATCATTCAAGCTGGTGGGAAAATGGCCAAGGCGAGAAACAAGGCGAGGAGTCGAGCGAGACGGGGACCGTGCGGTCGGCACAACAACGTATTGGGGGTGCTTGCGCTGCAGCAGGGATGCAATGCGAAGCACAGCCATGTCTAGCATTTCGAACCAAACACAGATGTACAGTACTTGGTATCTTACGGTGCACATTCTGTTCCGTGAGCAGCTACAGAAAATTGGGTGGCGTGTCTCGTCCTTGACCAAAGGTTATTACACAGCCTCGCACGAATCACGAAATTTTGCGGTCAGTGGGCTTCGGATTTCTTTTAGCAGCGTGCAACTGGGAGAGTAGAGTACAACTGGGAGAGTAGAGTACAGCGAGGGGGGGGGGGTGGGTGTCGCGCAATAGTGCTACTTGGAGTAGTGCCTCCCTCGATATAGTGCTATAGCTAGAGCTCTGTCATGGGTTATCATACTAGTTACACGTCTACACGTATATTTGTTTTAAAGCAATCAATGATATGTCTTTCTTACATTCCCAATTTGTAGGAATAATGCGGCTTCTGTATAGTGCCACGCACGAAATAGTACCATATGTTGAGGTTTGTTCTGGTATAGCACTATGTCGTGGGACCCCTGTACCTTCCAAGGTACCCTTATTACTGTACCGAACTCGATCCGAAACTCATGCTCGCTGTAATAAAATAATCCAATCCCTGTGAATTCAAATCACTTGAAATTAAACAAAACCGCACTAAAATTCATTTTCTATGAGGCTGCGTTTTCATGCCTTTGCTTAGCTCCCTCCTCGCTACGGAGACCAGACAAAGATCCATCCATTTCGGTGGCACGAGCTCTTCCCGATTACACTAGAGGAAAGGTGACAACAAGCTACGTTCCCAAGTTGTTTGCAAAGATTTTGACGAGGGCAGCTGAATTTGTTACAAGTCGTGTTGCTCCTCTGCGTAGTTTCCTACTTCTTCTCTCAAGCAGTGTTTGACAGTGATTTGCCATGGTTGAGCAGACCGCAGTAATGCTTCGCGCAAGCGCTCTGTTTGGATTAATGATGCAGAGGGGCGCCTCGCGTACTCGTCATGCCC
Organism: Chondrus crispus; assembly: GCF_000350225.1. Taxonomy (NCBI): domain Eukaryota; phylum Rhodophyta; class Florideophyceae; order Gigartinales; family Gigartinaceae; genus Chondrus; species Chondrus crispus. The sequence goes on from NW_005178810.1 coordinate 106,750, forward strand.
CCGTGAAAGTTGCATTGGCAGCCAGCACAGCTGCTGCGGGGGGTTCTACGGCAACAGGATTTGTGAAATCTGAAGAACCTATGAGAGAAGATGCGTCCACTCCGATAACTGAAGAGAAACCGGGATCTGTTGTAAGGTCTGTGGGGGAACAGATTTCGATTGGCGGGGTACTTGGTTTCGCGGCTGGGTATTCGATACGAAAGGTTGGAAAGGCCGTCTTGTTTTTAGTGGGGACGGAAGTATGTATCCTGCAGTATATGGCATACCGCGAGTGGTTGACAATGGACTGGAGAAGACTGGGACGTGATCTCTCGCCAAAGTTCTCCAAATCGGCGTGGCAAGGGATTGTCGAGATTCTCGTGTACAAGATGCCATTTAGCGCAGCTTTTTCAGGTGGTCTTGCAGCAGGCTTAAGATTGTCGTCTTCCAAGTGAAAACGAGACATGGAATCGTGCTATCTAAAATATTGCGATCACCAACGTGATGTTACTGGTGAAGCATGGACTGCGTCCAGTGACTCATGACGCCAGCCAGCCTGATGTGATGAGCTTTCCCGGTTGTTTCTCTGTAGAACTAGAATCAATCAGCAAGAAATATTTGAGCATGCAGGAGCAACCGCGCACTCAAAGCGAAACCAAATGGTTGCAGGGCATCATAGTGCAGTTCACATGACTACGATGCCAGATCTCGAACGGTGTCGCAGCTCTAGAGATGCCGAAATGGCGGAAACAATATCGTTTAACTGCAGCGGTTATTATAATGTGCATGCAATCTCGGTGTGATGGCGCTTGTGGGTGAGGAGTCGATAGAGGGATGCATAGATACATCCACCACAAGCAACAGCGGCGGAGTAGTATCCTTCATGGGGCTGTTGCAAAGCATCATCTCGCTGCTTCACACACATGTGACGGGAAAAGAAAAGTTGCAACGAAATTTTATCTGAATATTAAAAAGCAATGGTTTGCTGCCCGCTTCGCCACCGCATTCATTTAAGTGAGATTGGACCACCAATTCATTGCTTGTCCCCGACATCGCTGTCATAGGGGAAATTCGCTACGATCGCTCGTTTGGCCACATTGCAGAAAAATCGCCCCTCCCAGGTTGCGGTCCCCATCCCATCCCTCCCCGTCGACGTATTTCTTTGAGCACCGGACGCTATGCTGCCCTCACTCCGCGTAATTCCGCGCGCGACAGCCCGACCGGTACGTCCCTGTCCTCCAGCGTCAAGGTTCTGCCTTCGAGGATTTGCGTTTCTAGCTAGCGTCCGACCTAACCTGTTTGCGATTTCAAAATCCCTCTCGCATATTGGATCCATTGCTCCATGTCGCTTATCGTATCCCATCATTTCACCTATCGCGGCCTTACTGTTCTCAGGGCTTTCGTCGTGGGTTGGCCACCAGCACGGAGGCGCCCATGATGTGGCAACTCGCCCACGGCATGTTTGATCCGGAAGTTTCCATGGCAGAGAAGCTCCCAGGAATCCCTGATCCCGTTGAGAAGGTCGCAGCCCCGGCAGGACCGGTTGAAACATCTACTCTTCCCAATGGTGTGCGTGTTGCCTCACAGGACTTGGACGGGCCAGTATCAGCTATTGGTCTCTTTGTCGGCGCTGGATCCCGCCACGAGACTCCGTACACATCCGGGATCTCGCATCTACTCGAGCACCTTGCGTACAAGGGATCTGCGATGCGTAGTAAGTACAGAATGGTTCGAGATATGGAGCGCTCAGGGGCCGTTTTCTCCGCGTCTGCAGCAAGGGAGACCATAGCGTATACTGCTGAAGGACTGCGAGAGAAGGTTCCCGAAATGGTTGATATCATGGCAGAAACCGCTGTTTTACCTGGTGTGGCTATTAGCGATAGTGGAACAGGTGAGTGGGACGGCGCCATGGGTGAAATCAAGACTCAAACAGATGTAATGAAGATAGAGCTCAAGAATTTCGCTGACGACGCTGCTGGGGTCGTCACCGAAGCCATTCATGGCGCTGCCTTTCATGGAAACACTCTAGGTAAGCGAACATTGACGACCCGTTCATATCAATTGCGCGATCGCGTTTCCCACGAGGTGCGAGAGTTTTCAGGCGTAGCCGATCTTTTCTTCTGAGAAGATCACTCAGGCTCCCCGTGTGATAGTTGCACCTCGAACATTAGTTGCGTATTGCCATCGGTGCTCGAAGGCAAGACACTCTGAGGATTTCTTTGCTACGCTGTTTTGCGGATGCTCGCAGCGCGGCGCAAACAATCCTTGAACATTTCTATCAATGAGGTCAACTGATATCATGTTTTTCGATGCTAACCAGTGGATTTGACGTGTGTTTCATGTTACTATCTCCAGGATTGCCACTTGTCTCTGAGGAACGGAAACTTGCCCAGATGAGTCCACGCATGGTCGCTGATTTCGTTTCGGCAAACTACACGCCGGATCGCATTGTTCTTTCTGGTTCTAATATCAACCACAAGGCATTGGTCGAAGTTGCACAAAAGTCGTTAGGCGGTGTGACTGGTCAAAGCGTGTCCTCCTTGGAAGAAGCCCGTTATACGGGTGGTTCGACGAAGATAGGTGCTGATGGACCGGCACATGTCGCTATCGGATTCAAAGGTGTGTCGTGGAAGGATGACAGGCTTGTGGCAGCATGTGTTTTACACACGCTTCTTGGTGGTGGCGGGTCCTTCAGTTCGGGAGGTCCTGGAAAGGGAATGTACACACGACTGTACACCGAGATTCTGAACAAACATGGTTGGGTTTCGTCGGCAATGGCTTTCAATCACTGCTATGGAGATACCGGATTGTTTGGAATTCACAGTAGTTGTGATGACCCTGCGCATTTAAATAATTTGGTTGAGGTCGTGGGCGTGCAGATTGGAAAGCTTTCGAGACCACTTGCAGCTGGCGAGTTGGAAAGAGCCAAGGCCATGACGAAGAGCAGTCTGATCATGAATCTCGAGAGCCGTGCTGTTGTATGTGAGGACCTTGGCAGACAGTTACTTGCGGCTGGCAAGTATAGCGGGCCTGCCGAACTGATCAAGAAGATAGATGCAATTACAGAGGATGACATTCGCGAGGTCGTCAAGGAAATGCTGTCCAGCGCACCATCAGTAGTAACGTACGGGGAAGATTACGCGTCTTATGAGTACGCCGCCATTGAGTCGTCTATCAAAGCGCAGACTAAGCTTACCAACTGAACAACTTCAGTGTAGGCGCTAGATTCGGGCTCCTGAATAAATTTTTTAGTCTGGACGGTACGTACGGGTTACATTCTTGAAGGCTTCATGCATATCACTTTAATGTCAAACTCAGTTGCTCAGCGGTCAGAGTAAACTCATGTGGGGCGCATCGACGTTTTGGGCCACCCGTAGAAAAACGTTTCACCACGACTCCGAGGTCAATATCGTGTGGCGTAGTCATTTCGCTTGATTGGCAGCCAACTCTGCACGTAATCGCTTCGAAAAGTCGTCCTCGCCTTCAACCTCATCATCCCAATTATCCTCCCACTCTAAGTCCTCCTCTCCCATACGCTCAGCCTCATCCCAAGCTATTAGACGGAAAGCAATGTAACAAAGCGAATTTAAAAAAGATCAGTACATTTGCAGTGTGAAAAAGCCTTGGTCATCCGCTTGATGCTTCAATGGAATACAGTCCTTACCATCATCCTCGAATTCTTCAAAGTCGTCATCCTCTTCAAGGACGTCGCTTTCCTCAGGGGCCGCGGGCGCATCTTCCACTTTGGCAGCATCCGGGGCCTCCGTCGACATTTCCTGCTGCGGGGGTTCTGCACCTTCTGCCATTAGAATGCTGTTGGGATCACGGTTCCCGGCGGTGAGGTTTGTAAGTGGCGGCGGAGAGCTGGTTGGGCTGTATTGTGCCGTCGCCAGCTGAATGCCGCCTCCAGCCGTCACCGATACTGTAGCCTGGTTGTACTACAGACATTTTTGAACATTTTTCCGTGCCACCTATTTTCCAGTGACTTCGAATATCTAGTGAATATATCTATTCGACCGGGTCTTGTCCTCATATGAGGACAGCTCTTTTTTTTCCAAAAATATATACATTAAATTGAAAATTCGAAAAGCTACCTTGAGCACTAATTCTTTAATGTGCCTGTTTTCGGCAATAGCATCTTGCAGAACATCGGGATAGCAGCTTTGAATGCACAAAAAGCTTAAGAAAATAATGCAGATTGAGTACTAAGTTGCTTTTTTGAACTGGCGTTTTTGGCGTTTTTGGTTTTGAAGTTATTTTACATGCGGTTTTAGGGTGGTTTAAAAAGCTTCTTTTCCAGACATATCTAAAAACGACCACCGAGAACATGCAATTTTCACAAAGTTCTTTCTGGTCCCAAGTCAAAAGTCAAGAACGGTGGCAATGGTATCATTTTCTTTCTTGTCGGGGAAGCGAAAGTCAAGAATTAAATAGGTAGAACACTGTCCTCATGTAAGGACAAATGTCCTCACATGAGGACAATGGTCCGATAGACAAGTGTCTACTAGAGACGACAAGCGATATACATGAAATCAAAACTTTATAAGTCAGTTTGGACACCATTTCTTTAACGTACATGCCCTCGGCAATAACATCTAACAAAAACATTGGGATAGCAGTTGTGAGTAAACAGAAAGAATAAGAATCCAATGAAGTGTCAATACCCGGTTAACAATTTAAACAGTCATTTTGGTTTCGAAGATATCAGCACATAACGTTTTGAGGTCGGTCAAAAACCCTTCTCTTTAGTAGCGTCCGTAGGCAGCCAGCGCATGGGAGAATCTCCGACGGACCCACGACCCGTCGGACAACTCATGGCATTCAAATCTCCGTATTGCTCTAAAAATATCAATGCAGTTACTGTTTGAACAGATTTCTTTCCCTTTTTCTAGTCCTAAATAAAAGGTGAATATGGCTAACAAACCTTGTTTCTTGCAACCAGGACTGCATGCCTCTTCAAATTTACCGGATTCAGTTGAAAAATGACACAGAATGCATTTGTACAGAAGCGTTTTCGACACATGGCGTAGACCGCAGTTGTGTATGAAAGAAATTGACTCTTGACGAGCCTTACGACTTGTCCTACTATGGGCATGATGTTAGAAGGGAGGAAAAGTTCCGCCACATTGGCAGATGGGGGTGGATCTTTAATGATTTGGGGGGCATTTTAGGAAGAAGGAGCAAGCAGTTCAGCAGCTATGTTAAACAAGCGCTTGTTAAGACACACCCAGGCAAGTAGAATTCGGCTAAATATATAACTGCGATGGACAGTTATCTACCTCTGATTGCATAAGAAAGGCACGTGAGTGGTTGGTATCAACAGAATAACTGTTCGACCCATACATCTAGAATGGCTAAGGCATGACTTATTTCTAAGAGTATTAAGTTTATGGACTGGCTGGCTCCAAGTTCAGACCTTGATTCTATCGAAAATGTCGGCAGCAAGCTTGTCCGTGCCATATATAGTGGTTGCTGTCTGTTCAGGTCAGGTGAGGAGCTGAGGGCTATTATGCTGGAAGAATGATCAAAATTAGACCGACAATTCCTTTACGGGCTTGTGAAGAGCATGCACGCACAAGTGGTACCCTTCCCCGAGGGGGCAATTTGGTAATTATTTTGACGGAGCCTAACAAGTGTTTTATGCCACTATCCTGGGCTACCAAAAAGCGTCTGCTACAGCCAGTGGGATTTCCATGTGCCATAGACGACGAAAGGACGCGGGCAAAAACAACCTGTTTGAAGCCATTTGGAATTTTCACACACGTGCAGAAAGGGCTCAAATGAGAAAAAGAGGCAATTTGGTAATTTTAGTTATGAACCGGAAAGCGACAACAAAGATTGCACCAACTGTGGGGGAGATTTGGGGTACTGTACAGGGTACAGTACCCAGGAGTGGCCCCAGGACCAAAGCCTTCAAAGATGATTTTATTGGTCTACGTGTACGCCAGGTGTACACGTGGACAATCTCCCATTGAAGGGCGGCGGTCCTGGGAAGTGGAAGATGCTGGCGGCCCCTCTATAAGAGAAAGGGGCGCGCCGCGACACCCCGCGACAGGAGGGACACAACAGAAAAAAACAACAACACCCGGACCGACCCCCCCTCTTGAAATAAACATCTCGCTTTTCTCTCTCCCCTACGCGCGCAGCCCCCTTTTTTTAGCTACCAACATGGTACTCTTGTGGAGGGGTGGCAAAGAAGACGGCTCCCTGTCACAGTTTGACGGGTCGAAGCCGGCCGACGTTCACAAGTTCTTCTTCGTCTTCGAGAATGTTGCCACCTCTGGCAAGTCGGACGAAGAAAGGGCATCTGAACTCCTTCGCTACCTGGAGGGAGATGCATTCCACTTCTTTTATCAAGCCTTTGTCAAGAACGGAGATATCAGTGCAGATGGCTCCGACTACCAGAAGGTCAAGAAGGCCTTGGTCGAGCGGTTCGCCCCGGTTGAATCACCTGAAGATGTGATTCGGGATGCGATGGCCGCTCGCCTTTCTTTCGGGGATCTCAGTGGGTCCCTTCGAAACTCAGACCGTCTCTACGAGAAGGCGGGATTCAACGACGAAGCGAAGTTCGGACTGCTTCGCAACGCCGTGATGGAACATCTCGAGTTGGCCCAGTTTGCCATCTATCGAGGTGCGAAGACCTACAAGGCCCTATTCGACGCAATCATGGACTTCTGGTCTGGTCGCTGTGCCTTTCAGGCGGCGGCGAACTCCTTGAGCAATTCGCGCTACCAGGGGTCAGAGAGCTCGCAAGTTATGTATGAGCCGAGAGGACAAGGAGTGTCAAAAAGGGTCATGATGCGTTCAAAAGCTCCCTTGTCTCCACTCGAGACGAAGGTTGACGCTTTAGCTGATCGACTAGCCGATATTTCCCTTATTATCAAGAAGAATCAGTCGAGGGATGACGCAACAGCATTCCGCCCCGCCCACGATCGTACTTGTTCTTACTGCAAACGACCGGGTCATGGCGCTAATAGATGCGATGCGAATCCGCATAGGGACACGAAATGCCCTCGCTGCGGAAAATTTGGTCATTCAGAGACAAGCTGTTGGGCTAGAATTGGTCCACAGAGGGGAGGTAGCGGTGCCTACCCTGCTAAGAAGACCCAGAAGGATATTGCCGTGTCGGGTACACGGACGGGCTCCGCAGGAAACCAGGTGAGTGTTGTGACACACGACGACCTCCCTGCTGATGAGAAGTTAGTGGCATCAGTCAAGAGAAACGCCGATGGAGAGCCGGTGGCCAAGACGCGAAAGGATGGTGGCGGCGAGCCAATCCCGTCCCTTCTCAACCCGCGTAAGTACTGGACTCCGAACCACATGAGGAAACCTCCTAAGCCTGGCCGTCGAACAAGAAAGAAGAGGACAAGTAAGAAGAACGCCGTCTAAGAACACTCGGGGAAGTACGACGTGGTTTCTTCCCTCGCGAACGCCCCCTCTGGTTTGACATTCGGTCAACTGATTCGAGGAGATGGCGACGAGGCCAAGAAAGAGATCCGTCGTTTGTTCAACAGTCGCCCTAGACGCCCCGTAGCTGCTTCGATCGGTACTTTGCCAAAACGTCTGAAAGTAGTTTCGGTACAAGTCTACGGGACACAAATGAGAGCGTTGTTAGACTCAGGAGCTATCCCTAATGTTATGAATGCATCTGTGGCATCGAAGCTCTCTTTGTCTCCAAAGCCGACCTCGACGAAGATTACGGTCGCCAATGGACAAAAGACAACTTGCTTAGGTTCCATCGAGGAAGTTCCTGTCACGTTCAATGGCGCTGTTACTTCACTCAACTTCTTGGTTGTTGAAGGATCCCCAGTTGATATCTTAATCGGGTATCCAACTCTCGAAGAACTTCAAGCCTGCATCGATCTAGGTCACCAGTCTGTTAGTATGTTGATCGGAAACAAAACCGTGAAAATGAGTCTGGAGTTTGATCAAGTACGTCCTATTGTCGCGGATTCGGAGACTGATAGTGAGGACTTCACTTCTGATGTCGAGTCGTTCGCCTCAGAAAACTCGTCGGAAGAAGAGACTTATGTTGTCGCCATCCTCGGCGATGAACCTTTCGAGCTATACTTAACTCTGGACGGAGCGACCGGAGAAGATGAGGAAGTAGAATCACCTGATTCGAATGTCATCAACAAGGCCGTGAAAATGCTTCGGGAAAAACTTGTGCATCTTGACAATGAAGCTCAAGCAGTCATCGAGACCGCCCTGATGGATAAGAGTATCGTTGCTACATCCCTTGACGATCTTCGGCCTGCTGAAGTCCCAATCAAGCACCATTTCGAGTTAGATGATACTAATCCTATCTATCACTCGGCGAGGAGAATGGCTCCCTTGCATACCGAAATCGTTCGGAAAGAGCTGGACAAAATGCTGGAAGCAGGAATCATCACGCCTTCCAGCGCCGCATGGTCCTTTGCGGTCGTCATCGTATCCAAAAGAGATGGGAATCCACGCTTCTGTGTTGATTACCGTTCTCTGAACCAGAAGATGAAAGCAGACAGATGGCCTTTGCCGAAAATAGAAGAGATATTTGATGACTTGGAAGGAAGTGCGTACTTCACTTCTCTGGATTTGTTCAGTGGTTACTGGCAAATTCGGATGGCACAACAATGCAAAGAAATGACTACTTTCGTCTGTCGCTACGGGACGTATAAGTTCGAAGTCATGCCCTTTGGATTGATGAATGCGCCTTCGACATTTCAGAGAATGATGGATACAATCTTTCGCGGAGTGCGGTTTGTGCGTGTGTACCTCGATGACGTTGTGGTGTTCTCTAAGACTATAGAAGAACATCTTCGGCACCTGCAGCATGTATTTGATGTGCTTGACGAGGCTGGTCGTAAGCTTAAGCTGACAAAGTGTAGCTTCGCCCAGGCGAAGATCGAGTTGCTCGGTCATGTTATCGACAAAGGCGGGATTGCCGTTGACCCGAGCAAGGTCGAAGTAATTCGGAATGCACCGATCCCGACCACTACGACTGAACTTAGGAGCTTTCTCGGGTTAGCAAGCTACTACCGTCGTTTCATCTGCAAGTTTGCGGACATTGCTGCGGTACTCCATGCGGCTACATCCGGAAACGGCAGATTGAAATGGACCGGAGAAATGCAAGAAGCCTTTGATGAACTGCGCATAAAGTTAACTTCTCCGCCAGTCTTGGCTTACCCAGACTTCGAGAAGCCCTTCGTCGTTGAGACGGATGCGTCATCGGTCTCCGTCGGGGCTGTGTTGGCTCAAAAGAAGGAAGGTGGGAAAATACACCCCATCCAGTACGCAAGCCGTACTATGAATACATCTGAGCGCAAGTACTCCGCTTGTGAGCGTGAGGCGCTTGCGGTCATCTTTGCTTTGAAGAAATTTCGTGTTTACGTGCTTTCGTCTACACCTTTCAAGTTGGTTACCGATCACCAGGCTCTTAGTTATGCCTTTCGCAAGAAAGACATCCACGGTCGTTTGGCTCGTTGGCTAGATTTCTTAGCCGAGTACGACTTCACCGTGGAATATCGTCGTGGATCCGCAAACAGTGCAGCCGATTACCTTTCTCGCATTCAGCCCAAGAATCGTCAATTTGTCACGGAAAGGTACTGGTGGCCGACCGTTGGTATGGACGTGGGAGACTACGTGAAGAGTTGTGACGGGTGTCAGAAGGCACGTCCGATTCCCAGGTATAAGACAACTTTGCGCCTTCCCACCACAGACTTGTAGGGTATACAGCAGAATGGGGTGCTTCGACTTATCGCATGCGTCGATGGCGACGTACTTATTTGCGAGTCTATCGTAGCAGATAGACTTAATATTCCAAGCATCATCCTCCACGTGATCATAAGCACGCTTATCGTCAATCGATTCAGTCAGCCCGACTCGGGAAAACTCATCTACCGAGACCCCGTGCTTTCCTCGCGCACTTAAGTGGATGACCACATGTCGACCGAAAAGGCGAAGCATTTCCGTCAAATCCAGATCATACCTTGTCAGATTCGGTCCAACCCAAACATGGTACGGAAAACGAGGCGAAGCTTCTTCATTCTTCGACACCTTCATTACGTCCGTTCTTTGCGACAATAGCCACATTATCCTCTCACGAGCGTTGTGCTCTTCAACGGATACTCTCGCCGCCTTCGACGCGATATGTTTACGGGGCGCCTTGCCGCCAGTACTGCGGCGCGCCGTCTCCTTGGATTTCGCCATCCTAGTTTAGATCAGGTTTCTTGCAAGGGGCAGACTCGAGGACTAAAACCTCACCTGAGTCCGCCACACAAGCAATCAGCGATCTCTGAGACTGGAGGCAATTAGAACCTGACGCGTTGACAGGTTCTTCAAGAAAAAAAACGCAGGAACACCAAAGTTAGTTGTGTGAAAAGTAGAGAAGGTGGGTAGGTTAATGATAGAAGTGATAGCTTACAGTGATGATGAGCTGTACACGTGTATACGTGGAGCGATTGGGGGATTGGTGCCGATGGTGACACAAAATTGTGTCAAATAGGATCGTCAAGGTCGAGCGCCGGTTCCCTGACTCAAGCCGATCACCAGGAGCAGCAGCGGTCAGTATATATGTTGCCCCTGCCCGGGTGTGGGGCTGGGGAGGGGGTCGTGTGGGGGAGATTTGGGGTACTGTACAGGGTACAGTACCCAGGAGTGGCCCCAAGACCAAAGCCTTCAAAAGATGATTTTATTGGTCTACGTGTACGCCAGGTGTACACGTGGACAATCTCCCTTTGAAGGGCGGCGGTCCTGGGAAGTGGAAGATGCTGGCGGCCCCTCTATAAGAGAAAGGGGCGCGCCGCGACACCCCGCGACAGGAGGGACACAACAGAAAAAAACAACAACACCCGGACCGACCCCTCTTGAAATAAACATCTCGCTTTTCTCTCTCCCCTACGCGCGCAGCCCCCGTTTTTAGCTGTCAACACCAACCTCATCTTCACCGCCTTTATCCTTCCTGAAGGCATGCTTCGAGAGCGTATGGCTCATTTCCGCACCGTACCTCGCCCCAGACGTGGGCGACAAATGCTCGTCGCGTACAGAAGAGAGAGGGATCTGGTTTACTGATCCCGCCGTTGACTTTGCACGGCCATTTTCACTCGACAATCGCAGCTGTACGCGCTTGCGTTCCCGTTATGCCTTCTTCTCACCTTTGAGTCGTCTTTCAGTAGCTAGTTTTACGTCTCTCTCTTTTCGACTTTCAATTATTTCGTCCAAAGTCAGGTAGAGGGCAGGTGTCCCTATTTGCAAATCAACAATTTTCGGACGACTTGCTGTCGAACTCTTACTTTTCGAGGAACGTGTGCTTGTCATAAGGATTTTGTTCACACTCCTGCTCTTGCTCAACAATATTTCAACATCACGGAGTCCTGATGTGGGGTCATTTGCTGCCTCCGAAATGTTTTTGAGCTTGCGACAAGTCTGATTGTCGGGGTTGCGAGTTCTATTTGCGACATTTACTAAAGCTGCCTGGCAACTTTTCGGGTCATATGACACCGCATTTGGTCCTTGTATCTCCTAGACCTGTCGGGAATTGAAAAGTTCATTGGCCATAACCCCGTCTTTTCGAGGCTCAACTTAATCTATCAACAGTGATATCACTGTAAGCGAATGTCGCCACCATCAGATTTGAAGGGAATGGCATGTTATTTCGGTCTTTTGGAGTGGCAAGATCCATCCAATCATTACATTCTTACCCTCTACAATATAGTGTTTACGCAACTAAGTTTCAAATTTGATTTTGACGAATTTCATCACTGCGTGTACACGTTTGGGAAACGTTTCTGAATTCGAGAACTAGCGTTTGAAAACAATGCTGAAATGCCGGGTGTTTGTGAAGTGACTTCAGAAATGAATTGTGCCAAATCTGGGAATGCTGCGAACTGTTGTTTGATCAGGACCTGTTCAGCAGCCACGCAATCGACAGCCACATCACCGTCATGGCCGACCTGATACCAAAATCTCCAACAGAGCCCGGATCTGGATCCAGCTCCCCGACCCATACAAGACACTGCTAAGCCCGGTCGCGAGCCTAAGTTTACAGCTGCTCAAGATTTGATTATTGCTCAGGAGGTTGCTGCTGCAGAAGCACACGTTGCTCCTCATGGAGAAACTCTTTTGCGGTTCGAAAAGGCATCAAAAATGGCCAACAACAATCCTAATTTCGGACACAAGGTGACGGGAAAGAACTTACAAGATAGATTCAAAAAACTTTTAGAAGATTACGCTCTTCGCGATGGAAGGGATCGAAATATGTCTGGAACAGGAGGGGAGTTGGGAGAGCTTGATCCGTTGTTAGGGGATCTGTTGGAAGCGAAGAGGGACCGAGAGGCGAGGAAGGATGGGGATGCTAAAGATAAAGCGGATCAAGAGTCGAGGAAGTTGGCGGCGGGCAAAGAGCTGATCCTTCAAACCTTCAAAGGCAAAGCACGTAGACCTAGAGAAAGGAGCAGCGATGAAGATACGGCACCTAAGAAACGCCGCATTGATCTAACTGATGGCATTCTCGAGCTGGGATCGGCACTGAAGGAGTCCGAGCGTGCGCGGTTTGAACTTGAAAAGGAAAAGTTAAATCGTCATGTGGAAGAGAAGCGCGAAGGGCGCGCGGAGTGTGCGGTAGAGAGGCAACTGCGCAAAGAGGAAATGCAGTCGTACCGTCAAACGATGGAGGAAATGATGAGCGGCAACAGCAAGCAGATGCAAGCGGTGTTTGGTCTCGTTGGATCGGCGCTGCAGCAATCAAAGGACAACAAATAAAGTGTATCTGCGGCAGTAAAAGTATGGTCGTTCGAAACATTTTTCAGTAAAGGAAACCCTAGTTGCCTTTTATATCTCGAACCCTTTCCGCTCCTTCGGCCCTCGCTTCGCTCGGGAGGCGGAGTTTGTTCCTCGCGACACATTCTCTCGTTGGGAGCCGTACGGACGACTTGTTATTGGCTATCGTTTCGATGGTTGATGTACTGTTCAAGTGAAGGGGGAGTGCAGCCAAAGTATTGAGACATTGTGTTCGGATAGCAGCAGTTCCGAACGTTTGTTAGAATAACCGCTGCTATGTACATTGCTCCCACCGCAGACTCCCTTACCCTCATGTTACGTTTAAAGTCTACCAGCGTCCTGTACCTTTTTACCTCGCAAAAAACCACTCTACCGTGACTGTGCTCTTTGCCATTGCGGTATTGAACGCCGATTGCGCCTCGCATAGATTAGATTCACTAAAAGCAACAAAAAGGAAGCACCATGCACTGTATCCAGAATCGCCAAAGGCGATGTACTGCTTTCCCTCGTAGTAGAATACTTCCTGCAGGGTTTCATCCAAGCCACTTGACATATACCGAGTCCAATCGTGACGTCGGCATTCCATAGGTCCAGCCAAGTGCGTACATAGACCGCACGGAGTACTGAGAGCTTGGAACTTAATTGCATGTGTGCGCTTGTGCCCACTATAAGCAACCCGCTGAAGAGTATGATCACCACCAGGCCTCGCAATCTTCAGATTAGTACCATCGATGAACGCAACGACTCTGTCTAAAGCATTACTTTTAGAATAGACAGAGTCTGCATACCTTTCATATCTTTCATTCCAAAAAGGAGCATATACATCGCCCATAACCAGATCAACCCTTTGCGAAACAAACAACATCAGCGCCTCTAAAAATATTTCTGAAAGCTGCGACTTGCGCTGACCAAACAGTTCTTCTAGATCCCTCCAACGGGTCGCACTCGCTAAGCACCGCAACACAACGCATGTAGCGGGCAGCAGTGTAACAGTGTACCTGTTGCGCGTTGTCTTCCTACGATGTAACGGCCATGCCAAAATGTCAACTACACGCATCATGTCTTCGCGCCTGAAACGGAATAGGGAAAGCAGAACATCATCAGACATAAACGGAAACCTGTGATCATCAAACGAAGTAAGGCTGATGCGCAAAGAACGTTGAACATGAAAGTTGTATTCCTGATGCTTGCGTTGTAAGTTGTTAGCTACGATGAGGAATAGCTGGTTAGAGGAGAACGCGGAAGCGGGATATTCATATCGTTTCTTGAAGATTATTGGAATCAGACCTTTCCAAATAAGCAAGCGAGCTACAACCGCGTTGGGGGTGTGATCGGATTGTCTACCAGGACCCATATTGTTGAGTGGCGATGGGTTGTGTGGCGCTGTTGCCTTTGGATTTGCTACTGTACTAATACTCACGAACAGCTTGACGCAGAGTGCTGCGTAAATTAAAATGAGCAACATCAATTTCTGAACTTCAGAAAATGTGGACCACTGCATTACGCCTCGTGATTTGTCACAAACAATTGTGAAGTTATTGCTGCGTAAACCTTAAAATGAAAAAGGGTGGTATTTTGTGACCAGACGCAGAAACAGCCACCACAATTGTAATATGCTTGTTGTTTTTTCTAGCTTGACAAGCCACATACCCGCCATGATTAGTAAATGAGGACCCAAATACTTTAGTTCTAACTCCATATTGGCAGTATACAGCTGTCCCGTCGAGGTTACAAAGCCGCGTCGGGTCCCTGAATATGCTTGGATGGGAAATTTGAACTTTTTTCAATGTTTCAGAGAACGTTGACATACGCGGACTGTATGTGTAAAATTCTCAGCCGCCAACTTTGTCAAAACCTAGTTCTCACTTTTTCGGTGAGTGATGTCTCTATTCACTGTCCGCCAGTGCCGGATGATGTCTTGAGATGGGCTGCCAGATTATGTGGCAAATCTTGGATGCCCATCCGACGCCATCTCAGTCATAATATTTGAAAGTGTGAAACCCTTTTCAGCTGCATACAAAATCATTTTCGTAATCAAACTAGACTCTTGTTCACTAATAACTGAGCGGCGTTCTCTGCGATGGGCTTCGGGAGATAGGAGGGCGTCGATTTTCGATTCATCATGCTCTTGCAGAGCGTGATAAATGCGATCTACTGTTGCCCAGGGTAATCGTGTCGCTCTCACAACGACGGACGTTTTCATACCTGTACGAAGGAGCGCGGTGGCCTTCTCTTGCTCCGTTTTTGTCAATGCGTCGCTTTCTTGTCTTGTTTTTTCAATCGCACTATGTATTCGCATGGAGAGTCCCATGACTCACACAATTCGGGAGTTGAAGTCATGATGTCGGTGCTACAGGAGAGAGGTTGATGAAGGTTGGGATGCCGTGGCGTAGCAGGAGTTTGAATTTTGCCGGACTTCTGCAACGCAGGGCAACGAGGGAGGACGTACTAAGTTGTACGAGTAGTGTTGGCATGTGGACGGAGCGTTTTGGAGAATCTGGAAGGGGAAGACTAAAAATTACCAAATTGACCCCGATTACCAAATTGCCCCTTTCAGGAAGGGTACCCCGATGTCATCGAGGCTAGTCAAGACTTGACTGAAGAGCCACAGAATGGAGGCTACAGTAATATTTAGTCGTCCATCCCACTACACTCGACTGTCAAGTGCAGTGGGATGGACGACTGGAGTGTAGTGGGATGGACGTCAAGTGTAGTAGGATGGACGACTTCCCTGTCAAGTGCAGTGGGATGGACAACTAAATATTACTGTAGCCTCCCTTCTGTGGCTCTTCTGACTGAAGTGCTCTACAGTATCTTCACCCCCTTCAGAAGCCAAAAGGTGGAATATATGTGGGGATCAATATGAAGATTTCTTCTTTCGTTCCACAAATGAACGTGTTTGAGCAGATTCTTTACTTGAGTGAACGGCACTTTTTTTTGCGCAAATATGTACTGTATGGGGGCTACTTCACAGGGGTTTTCGCGCACTGCATGAAGTAGAAGTACTGCAGCATGAAAGAAGGTGATGGAACATCCGACCATGCTTTTTGGAATGCAGAGGTTCGCGAACACTTCACGAGAGGACTGTTGGATTACCAGCCTACGGCATCTGTCGAAGGGCATGTGATCGTTGCTGAGGGCACGAATCTGCTGCTACCGTCGCTGTTTTGTGCACCTATTACCGGAGAATAGAAGCCACTCTACGGATACTGCTCTTCTGTGGAATAGACACATTCTTGAGAGTGAATAGTAGACGTACGAATAACGTTAAATTTAGTTTTTTTTTCAATCCAAGGCAAAGCCCTGTACCCAACTACAGAGACAATGCCTCATTTATTTACCGTCGCCAGACTCTTCGGATCCGACTAGCGCTTTCTGCCATCACAGTCGCCCGCCGCCAGCGGCATGCAACCTTTGCACTTTGTCGGTCTTATTCTTCTTTGATCAGTGAACAGGCGTCTCAGATGTCATTCCGGAAGGAAGGCGAGGAGCCGCTCAAGGCTATAGTCTTCGCAGACGGCTGCGGTACAATCCACGACCAGTCCCTCGCGCCTACAGACAAGTTGCTTAACATTCCTATTTTATCCTGGCAACTTTCAACTTTAGCGCGCTATGGCGTCAAAGAAGCTATCGTTCTCTCATCGACACCAATCAAATCTCTTTTCGAGGACCCCCTTGGTCGCATGAAGGTTACTCCGGTTTCATCTCCAGCCTGGAATGGAGAGGGCGATGCCATTCGCGAAGTAGAAAGTCGCGACGGAATGCGACCAGTTGATGATTTTGTGCTTGTTCAACAAGGCACCGTTTTCAACGTGGATGTTGCGAAGCTGGCCGCCGAGCACAAGCGTAGGAAGGATTTGGATCGCAACTGGCTCATCACTACGGCTTTTCGAAAAGGGGCCTTCTCAGCTTCGTCCGGTTTAGTAATAGCCCTCGATACTACAACCGGCACTTTGCTGAAATATGTCGAGGGTATGGACCGAAATGGTATTCTTCTAGATGTCTACGCAGAAAATTCTGGTTTGCAAAGAGGCGGGGCAGTGGAGATCTGTTCCGATGTAATGGATGTTGGACTTGACGTTTGCTCTCCAGACTTTCTTCTCGAATTCAGAGAAAATTTTTACTATGAGAAAGTCAGGGCCTATATCAAAGAGAAACTCGAGGGCGGTGAGGCGGAAGTATTCGGAAACCGTATGTACACATACTTTTTGAATTCAAGTTGTGGTGAATATGCTACTCGGATTCACTCTCTGGCTTCATTCATGCAAGCTACTACGGACGCTTTGAATGGATGGCTGGCCCCGATTAGTACATTTAATGTGCAAGGTAAGTCAAGAGAAGATAAATTGCACGAATACCAGGGTCACTTTGAGGTCGAAAAGTCTGTCATTGGGAACGATGCTGCTATATCATATGGAAGCACAATACTCCAAAGCGTTATTGGGAACAACGTTACAATTGGGACTGATGTGACTGTGAGTCGTAGCATTTTGATGGATAACGTTACAATAGGGGATCGCTGTGATATCCATGGAAGCATACTGAACGCTTCATGCGCAGTAGAGGAAAGCACCTTCATTCCGAAAAACTGTTTGTTGGATACAGGGGTATGTATAGGGCCCAACTTTCACGACATGTGTTCTCATTCCCTCATAACTTTAAAGGATCAACAGGAGTTCAGTAGCGGTGATGAAGCTGAAGATCAAGAAGACGAAGTTGAAGAAGGCAACGATGGTGTCGCGGATTCGATTGGCAAGCCAAATGGCACGGCGGAGGGTGAAGAAGTTACGAATTGGAAGACTGAACACGTCGGTAGTGGAGGAAAGGGGCTTCTCATCGATTTAGATGTGAGCATGGATTTAGATCCGTATTTTGTCCCGAATGTCCGTACGATGAACTTTGAGAGTGAGGAAGAAGATGAGCTAGAAGAGGAAGACGACAACGAAGGAGAAGACGACGAATCCAATGATTCTGAACAAAACGTCGCGGTCGGAGACCATGGTGATCTTCACGATTCCAGCGCTACTAATAATAGAGTTGTCGATGGAGTGACGCAGGACCTTGCCGATGTCAGCTTCAACGATGCTCGTTCTGCGAATATTGACCTCCGCGTTGCAAAGTTTAATGAGGAGGTATCGGAAACAATTGAGAGAGCGTATGAAGAAGTAGTGGAAATGGACCATACAGTTCTGGAGATCAACTCTCTGAAGCTTTCGTATGAAACTTCTCTTGTGGAGACGCAGGCAGGTGTAGTTGCGGGCGTGGCTCGATGGGCTTTGAAGTCATGTGCACCGGACAACTTGTTCGCTGGAGTCACGTCTGGACTCAGAACATACGCTCCTATTATCACAAACTTCAGCAAGGACGATGAGACACATCATGTTGCTTTGACGGAAGGACTGGCCAAGGCACTAGGCGAGAATGGATTGCTGGTGAAGTATGTTTTGAAGGCAATGTATGACGAAGAGTTACTAACAGATGACGCCATTCTTGAGTGGGCCGCACAAGAAGACAAACGAGTACAAGCAGGGCACGGGAATGGTAGACTGCTCTCGACGCTTGCGGATCTTTTGGTGTGGTTAGGAGACTAGGAATATAGAGTACGGAAGGGATCGTGGCTACAGCCACGGAACATCCTTCTCTGCCAGTCTGGTTGGTCCTTTCCATGTAAGGATGAATGCTAATTCCGGACAACTTGTAGAGTAGCCGTGTTGTCTCCGGTATGGATTTCGGGCTTGCTTCTTCCTGCCAAGGCCCCCGCTAGAAGAACCACAACCGTAGGGATCTTCCTTGAATTGTTCAAGCGTGCGTGATTCCGCGGCCTCTGCTGGTAAGAGGCTATCCGGGTTACCGACACCGAAGAATTGGTATTTTGATGTAGGCCAATGGATGGATCTAGCGTGCAACTGGAATCGCTCCTTTTTAAAGGCCCAGCTGATTATGGTGAGCTTTTCTGGAAACCTTCCGACGCATTCCTTGAAACGAGCAATGGAATACAAGACATTGTCAAAAGAGTCCCGCGAAAACTCTTCGGTTGTGACCCTCGATCGGACGTCGTGCATTCCCCAGAAATCAAAGGCAGTTGCTACATCGTGGTATCCTTGTGCTTCGGACAGAATGTGAGGAAAGCGAGTCTGACCGCCGGAGAATATCAGCAAACTATCTCTGGCCTTAGATGCGAGCGTGACCCCTGATGCGACATGGGACACGAAGTATTTACTTTCTCCTTTCTGGAACGGAAGCAGAGACCAATTTTCATCAGTGGTGGCCAGGTGGGCAGGGTTGAGCGTTGGACCTCCATGATAAATTGCGTGTCCACAGACGACTATAGCGGACCTGAGCGGACTCCAATCTGGACTTGACATTGAATAGAAATGAGCTGGTGTGCCTTTGATTTTTGTCGTCTGTTGACAGACGGCTTGCAAACCGAATGCCTGATCTATCTCGTATCGGGACGTTACGAAGCTTTGCAGAAACCTACAGAACGAGGAGTGGAACGGACTACTTGCGCGTTCTAAACCGAGCATATATTCTTTTGGCCCTTGACTACAGCAGTAGAAGATAGTGACACGGTTGTCGAATTTGATGACAAGTACGTGTGGTGTATGAGCAGAGGCGAATTCTGAATCAATTCTTGGTTCTGAGTTCTGAATTGGATAAACCCGCCATGAATTTCACTCTCCTCTTATCATACTGTACTCGAAATGGCTCATACGAGAATACTGGTGCCTGTCCCACCTCTGAATCAGCGGACAGCGAAAGAGAAGGCGAGCGAGAGAATGAGTGTCCGGGTATTTCTTCTGCGCCGGATAAAGCTGCTGAAATAAGTACCCTCAAAGGAGTCCCTGTCCGTCCATATCGGCCTACTGCAAAAGACACTGCGCCGAAAGGCCTGCACCCGTAGGATTTCCATTGGCGGACGTTAGGATATCTTCATCGCCGGCAGGCGTGTCGAAAGAATCTGCGATCCTGCAATTATACAGTGACATAAAAATGACTGTGCGTACAAGATGCTGTAGAGTCCGGTCAATCGTGTCTTTCATTTCGCTGTAGTATCGTGAAAAGCGGACGTGATGGCAAGCAGACAGGAAAAAAGAAGCAAAGTCAGCGCGGGTGAATCAAGAAGTGACAGGCGTAGTGCCCAGGTATTTTTGCTGATTTTTTCTTCTTCAGACGTACACTGGACCGCACAGGGCGACGATGCACGCGCCGTCACCAAAGCCGTTTGCAAACTTGACGATTCTTGTTAAGGGGACAAATAAACGAAGAGGCGGTGCACAGGGGTAAATGAAACAGAGATATTGTCAGAGAAGGCACTGCAGTGAAAATGAAGGGGAATAGAAATCGAGAAGGCGGACTGACCCTCTTCCTATGCCTTTTGAAGCTGAGTACTCGACCTGAATCAAGTCCGGGGCTACAAACACAGGCGACGTAGTAACAGTAACCGCCGACATAACCTGCAAGCGGTCTGTTTCGACCAGGGCGTTTACGGCCTCGCTAGCCGGCACTGTCCGCACATAGCCGACAGCCATATCGGTAAACAAACAAAAGCAATCCGGCATCCTGATAGCCGCCCAACCATCCGGGACGACAAGCGAAATGCACCCGTCGTTACATTTGACACCATCGGGTATTTCAGCTCCCATCGGAACCAAATCGCCGCAGCTATGCTTGGTGAGAGTGTCGACATCAGCGGAGGCTAGCGCCGGGCTTCTAGTAATAGACTCCGGAGCGACTGTGGCGGCTGCGTACTCTGCAATTCTGCAGTCTGCCTCGGAGATTTCGGGGACGTCAGGCTGATCTGCGTTGTTTTCCCACGAAGAATCAGTGGGGTCTCGTCGAAGAATCTTATCTTTGATAGAGCGGCCCATTCG
The DNA here is from genome assembly GCF_000350225.1 of Chondrus crispus. Lineage (NCBI taxonomy): Eukaryota > Rhodophyta > Florideophyceae > Gigartinales > Gigartinaceae > Chondrus > Chondrus crispus. The sequence continues at coordinate 127,359 of NW_005178810.1, forward strand.
CGAGGCGGCGAGGCGGAGGGAACTGGTTCCGGAGGAGGAGGAGGGGGCTTCGTGCATGACTTCCGAACCGTAGGATGAGCGTTCAAAAAGCTTAAAGCGGCTCGACGCGTCATCTTGGACATGATCGAGCGGGGTGGCCGAGCGCTCGCCAAAGGGCGGGACGAAAAGCGAAGAACTGCCGTCCGGCGCATTTGAGTGCGTGGAGGACGGTTGAGTGTTGGTGGACGGGGGTGGCGGGGCGCGATTCAGGGACAGTTTGCGCCTCGCGCGGAATCGTTCACGTAGACCCATAGGTGGAGGTGGGAATCAGTCGGGGGTGCTTCACTTTTGTGAAGCACGGCGGGGTTGTTGCCCGGAGTAGAGTCGAGAGGTGGGGACCAAATGCAAAGTGAGTTCGTACTCCAGCAATGTTTCGATGCGCCCCGTGTTTCCCACGGTGCATCTAGTGTAAGCACAGCATACCCCCGTTTCATTGGCTGTATACTGTACATCACCAACTTAGATCGATCGCTCCTTGCATCCCGCCACTTATGATCGCAGCACGACGACGCCCGCCTTCTTTCGCCACATCTTCTTCCTCGCCAAACGCATCTCGGCAGCGCTACCCCTCCCATCCCCCTCCCATCACCCTCCCCCCTGCTGCACCCCGCCCACTGCCATGTGGGGGCGCGTACTCGCCGCAGCCGCCACAGGCGTCTCTGCCACGTTACCCAGCCTTCGCGGCCGTGCCTCCACGCTCCCCGCCCTCCCGCTCACGCTCACGTCGGGCCGTCTCGCCCGCCTCGCGCCCTCCTCCGCCGTGCTCACCGCGTCCGAGACCACCATTCTCGCCACCATCTCCCACAGCCCCCCTTCCTCCTCCCCACCTTCCTTCACCCCTCTCTTGGTCGACTTCCGCGTCAAAGCCGCCGCTGTCGGCGTCATCCCTGGCACCTGGGCGCGCCGTGAGCTCCAGCCCGCTATCCAGGAAACCCTCGTCGCCCGTCTCATCGACCGCGCCCTGCGCCCGGCCCTCGCCCCACCGGGCGCCGCCCTGCCGCCCACGCAGCTCACCGTGTCCGTGCTGTCCTCGGTCAAGGCACCGCAGGCACCGGTCGACGCCCTCGCCGTCAACGCCGCAGCGGCCGCTGTGGCGGCATCCGCGGTCGAGTGGGCCGGCCCTGTTGCTGCCGCTCGAGTTGCCCTCGTGGATGGCGTCCCGGTTCCGTTCCCTCCGGAGAGCATGCTCCATCGTGCCACGCTCTCTGTCTTTGTTGCGGCAAATGCCACTGGCAACTTGCTCTCCATGACCGTGCAATCGCTTCGCGGCGCCGTTCCGCAGGAGGCAGTCATGGAGACTGTTCAAGCGGCTGTGTCTACTGCCCAAACTTTGGCTGAATTGCAGACAGAGTTTCGGGAAAAAGTCCGCCACATGCGCGAGCGAGAAGGGCACAGCGCATTTCCGAGGCAGATGCCGCGCCCAGCGAGGCGGACTGAGAACTTCTATGAGCCGTTGGCAAAGGCTGATGCCGACAAAGTGTATGAGGTGGCGTCGCGGGTCTACCGTGACGCATTTCTCGAGTGTCGCCAATTTCCTGGTAAAGCGCACCGCGCGGCTGTTTTGACTGAGGCCCAACAGTCTATTGTCGATCACTTCCCAGATCTGACGCTAGAGCCGGTTCTTGAGGAGGCACGGCGTGCGTCCAGGGAGACATATAGAGAGGTTTTGCTGCGGGATAAATTGAGGATGGATGGGCGTCGTTTCGATGAACTGCGCACAATCCGCTGTGAGACCAGGGTGCTCCCAGGGGATGTACATGGGAGCGCGCTGTTTGAAAGGGGAGACACCCAAGTATTGGCATGCTCAACTGTTGGTCTAAAATCACAAGCTATGCGAACGGAAGAATACGTCGTGGGCGGTGGAGAGTGGAAGAGCTTTTTCGTGCATTACTCGTTCCCGCCATACTCGACAGGCGAGTATGGGAGATTTGCCGGGTCTTCCAGTCGAAGAGAGGTGGGACATAGCATGCTGGCAGAACAGGCGCTTCGGCCGCTCCTTAATTTCTCATGCGATACAAAAGCGAACGAGCAATTGCTATCGAGTACTAACAATAAGAGTCGAGAAGAGGATGAAGAAAACTCGTATCCTTATTCTCATCGCCTGTCCGCTGAGGTCCTCGCCTCTGACGGCTCCAGTTCAATGGCTACGGTTTGTGCTGGATCGATGGCATTGATGGATTCTGGGGCACCCCTGGAGGACGCAGTGGCTGGGGTGGCTATGGGCGTCGTCCGCGGTCCAAACTTTGCAGTTGGCGATGCGTCCGATTACACAGTTTTGACAGATATTCTTGGATCCGAGGATCATTTCGGAGACATGGACATGAAGGTGACCGGGACAAGATCTGGGGTTACTGCTTGCCAGTTGGATGTGAAGCCTCATGATGGATTACCTGTGGATGTAGTCCAAAATGCCCTGCGCAATGCGTCATTGGCTCTTTCAAAGATTCTTGATGAAATGGGCGCAGTGTGCCCGGTTGAGCCTCGAAGCTTTCCAGAAAATGCCCCACGAGCCTTTGAGGTGCCGGTCGATATGTCAGTAGCAGTGAAAACACTTATGAAGGACCGAGCGCTTGGATTGAAGCGCATCGAGGACAAGTCGGGAGCTCGCCTATTCCTTGACGGGAAAAAACAGGTCTTTAGAATCGAGGCACCGAACAAAAGTGCTTGCGACGCTGCGCAATCTTTAATTAGAGATGCACTCGGCAATTTAGATATTGGAACAAAAATGACGGCCACCGTGGATGAAATCAAGCCGTCCTATGCCGTCGTAAGAACAACTTCAGGAAGCGCCTGTGGCATTTTGCACGTATCCAAGATGCAAGTCAACCCCGCCAGTGGCTTAGCGTCAGCGGGGGTCAAAGAAGATGGTGCCGACCCCAAATCAGAGCAAATATCGCTCGCAAAGCTCCGCTACCCCGATGTCAGGACATTGTTGTCCCGTGGGGATGTCCTCGAAGTGGTGGTCTTAGAGTCTGACCGGGCTAGAAGTGTTTTACGCTTTGGACTTGTCTCAAAACTGAAAACCACACACGCTGATCTTATCAAGTCTGAAATAGATGCTGTTCTTGCTGCGTCTGTTTCAGCGAAGGCAGCATCATGAGGACGTCTTGCATGGAATATTGTACAGAACAAACCTCCGGTCAAAAGCCGTGAGCAATAAGCTGATACCTAACTGGGAGCATATTCAAAAATATATAAATGTGCCTCATCAACACTCATTACCGGAAGTCATTACAGACTATCGCTTTGACGCCTTCCATGAAGAGTCGGGTAACTTTGCCAACCATGGGAGTGTCTTTGCAAAATATAATCCTATCACCGCGGCGACTGGCACTAGCGCCGTCGATATGACGTAGTATCCGTCATACTTGACTGGACACAGAGTCCCTGCTGCTGCATCTGGCGGAATAATGCAATCTTCTCTCCAGGTCAACCGGTCCACGAGCCACAGAGTCAGAGCCTTATGCCATGTGCCCCCCATATTGCTGGAGGTGTTCAAAAGCGTGAGGTAGGATCCTGCCACATGGATGGATGAGCTTGAGACATTGAGGAAGAAGGCCCCAACGCCAACAAACATGAGGCACTCTGATGCAAAACTATACATTATAGTTATGAAGAGAATGAGAAAATAAAAAGTAGTGGAAACCACGCCTTCTTGAGCTTTCAAAAACGAAACACAAGCAGGCCCAGTAAGGCTCAGAATAAAGCGGAGCGCATAGCCGTAAAGATAGACTTCTAGCGGCGAGCGCTTAGCGACAAAATTCCCCGTCACGAGGGTTCCGATCAACGTGAACGGGGATGCCAGGACAGCCATGGAAGCCATGCTCTCTTTAGAAAATCCATGCTCTAGTAGTTTGAGGGGAGCAACTACAAAGGCGAAGTTGAAACAAGCGTAATAGCGGATAAAAGTAGGGAGAGAAACGACAGTGCAAAGCGTGGAGGCAGGTTAGATGACTACTCCTCGTTGCAAGCAGGACGTGGTGATATAGCGAAAGACAAAAGTGCAACACGAAAACGTACCATTATCATAGGCCGAGAAGCCAAGCTTGGAAATCAAGAGCATCGAAACGAGTGAACGGACAGCCGGCTTGCGGACGACGATGAGCAGATCAGAGTAAGTGGAAGTGATGGAGTCTAGCACAGCAGAGCGTGTCTTCCGGGGATGGTCAAAATGCTCCTGGTCAAAATGGGGATCTTCGAGCTCGGCATCAGTCTTCTTGGCCGAGTGGGTCGGCGGGAGCTCCTTCTTAAAAAGGGCGATGTATAGAGTTAGAAGCAAATAATAAAGGCCTGCGGTCCTGAGGACGGAGGCGAGGTCGGCGACCGGGCCGGTTTGGTTGGAGAAAAAGATGAGCGGGCGGATGTAGTTGTCGCAAAAGGGGGCGTTGCTAAAGGCGAGGAAGAGAGTGAAGGTAGAAAAGTAGCCAATGGTGAGGCCGAGCGACTGGCATGTGCTAGCGTACGAGACGTTTTGCTTTTGCAACATGGTGAGGCTCCAGCCATCGACGGCGATGTCCTGGGTGGCGCACATGGCCAGCAGGGTGAGGAAGACGGGAGTGAGCAGGGCGACGTTACCCTCGGCGACGGCACGGCGGATGGTGTCCGCCAGAAGGGTCATAGTGAGGCCGGCGACGAGCTGGACCGGGACGATCCAGGACTTGCGGCGGCCGAAGGAGGGGCTGTAGCACGAGTCGACGATGGGGGCGATGAGCAGCTTGAGCGAGTACGGGAGCGAGGCGAAGGAGAAGGCGGCCAGGTGGGCGTAGGAGGAGCCGCGCTCCTTGAGCAGGAACGGGATGGAGCCGAAGGCCAGGCCCATGGGCAGCCCCTGGGCCGTGTACAGCGAGATGAGCAGGAGGACCGAGTGGCGATCGCGCCACCAGTTCGGGGCGTCGGCGGAGGAGGGCTCCGGTGGCGCCATGGCGGTGGTGGGCGGCGTTGGGTCTGAGACGGAACGCGTGGACGCGGGCTTGTCCCCCGGTTGGTTCGGGAGGTGCGTGGCGGCCGAGCGGGACTTGAGGGTGGTCATGACAGTATGCGCGGGATGGATGATGTCGACCGGAGCCCGAGAGGATGGAGAGGGAGGGGGGCGGGAGGGAACAGAGGAGGGGAAGTAAAACGGTGGAAAAGGTTTGGAGGAGACAAAGAATTGCGTTGCTCCATAGCAACAATGTATATGGCACGTGTCCACGTAGGCGTTGAAAATGACGTGTGAGGTGTTTGTGTACGTACAGTATGTGCTGGTCGGGAAATTTTCAATATTGGATGAGGTTGATTAGATACGTGCAGACCCGAAATGGATTCCAGATCCATATCGTTTACGCCTTGTCTACCGGCTGACGGGGACATACGCGCCGTGACAGCGGCGACAAACGCGGAAGGGCTTGGTGGGGTTCAGCGCAGTGCAAAAATTGCAGGGGAGATTTTGCGTTTAGTAGGGCGATCGTGGTCTTTTTTGTGGCAAAAAGGGGGTGAAATGGCTTTTCTTGTAGTGTTGAGGGGGTGAATGGCGCGAATTTGTTGCACAAGGGGGGCGAAGGGAAGAATATCAGTAGTATGTTAGACCCGACCACTGAAATGTCGCCTTTGGTCACCCGTCCCAAACAACACAATTGGGATTCTTCGCCCGTGTAGTAGTCCAAAATGGCAAGTAATCGAGCTATTAAACTCAACATTTCTAGAACACGGATACTGTAGGGACAATTAATCTCGTGATCGGCCACGCCGATGTGGCCCCATTATCGACTGTTTCAACCTCCACAATACGCCACAGCATCACGTTTGTTACGTTACTCCGTGTCCAGCGAAGGGGGAGTAAAATGTACAAATGCGCTGCACAAAGCGGCGGGAGCAAGTTTCGAGTGCACTCACGTTGGCCGCTTGGCTCAACATGACCGTCTCCGCAAAACATCCCAGCGTGGAGCCTTTTATTCTCCCGTTCAGTATGGTGTACACGGCTGCTGATATCCACCACGCCGCAGTAATTGCCAGGCAGTCAAGTTTTGTCGAGTTGTGGGCGATACAGCCTTTCATACAGCCTTTCCTGTTGCGTCCACAATGATGATTTCACATCCGTTAACTGCTTGTCCACAAGCCCCTGGGCGAAAATCAATCTCTTTGCTCGCATCATGCGCCGCTTCCCTGTCCCAGTCCTCGTTGCCGGCCTGGCGCGCGGCGCGCGCGGCGGCGAAGGTGGCGACGAGGCCCAGCAGCTCCAGGAGGCGGCTCGAGGCCCACGGGCTCAGCGTGCGGTACGCCCACGAATAGGCGCGGTAGTCGTCCGGGCGGTAGTCTGGCAGCGACATGAGCGCGTCCATGCGGCAGTCCTGCTCCGCGAGGAACGGGTACTTGGCGTGGAGCAGCGCGCGCGTGTCGTCGGACAGGCGCGCGCGGGGCGGCTCCGATGCAAGCGAGGCGACTTGTGTCACACATTCTTGCCTTGGGACGGCGCCTCGCTCTTCATTATAAAAAGCCCTGAGACCACCCTCCCTCCTCCCCTGATGCTCACCAACTCGTATCCAGCATTTAAACGTTAATTTCACTCATAACTCCAACTCTCCAACCGACCTCACGCAATGATCAAGCTGACTCTCTTCCTCGCCCTCTTTGTTCTTGTGCGGGCTTCGGTACTCGCTGCTGAAATCCCTGACTCCATTCGCAGTGGGTCGTCAAGCGGGTCGTCCACGAGATGCCCATGCCAATGCCGAGCTGGATATGGGGGTTACGAAAAGGTCAAACTGTATTGTGATCGCCGCCGTTTCCGTTCCCACTGCGTCATGAAGGAATGTTGGAAGGGCTCTCAAAAGGGGTTCACCTGCTGTCAAGACACTTATCCCCCAACGGACAAACCCACCACCACCACCACTATCACCACTGCCGAACTGCGGAGGGCGCGGAGGCGGTTAATGTTAGGGGGGCGCAGGGACGGGGCATGGCGCGGACGGCAGGGGGGCCGAGGGGAGGAAGGCGGGGGATCGCCATAACATGGGGGAAGAGTGCGAGGAGTGGTCGCGGGCCGGCGGGGGATGGTGGGGGGCGGGTGGGGGTGGAGAGGCGGAGCAGAGGGAGAGAATACGACAGGAGAAGTTGATCCTCGGCTGCGGCCGAATGAGGAGAGATCACGTCCTTTTCCTTTTGTTTATTGCGACGCTTCGTGCCGCAACGGCGGGCGGACTGGGCCGGACTGATTTCTCTTCCTCTTCCGGCCCTCGCGCAGCCCAGCCTTGACGACGGAGAGCTCGTCCTCCAGCTCGAACTCGCGCTCTATGCCATAGGCGGCGTGGTCGACCTCGTCGACGTCGGGATCAATGTCGGCGTCGATGAAGTCGCGGGCCTCCTTGCGCTTGCGCGCGGCGATGGCAGCGTACGTCTGCTCTTCGACGCACTCGTACACATCGGCCTCCTCGTGCAGCTGGTAATCGGGGACGATTTTCCATGCGCATGAACCTTTTTGTGGAAAATCACCAACGCACAATAAAATAAGGGGAGATTTTTGTTTGGTGGGGCGATGGGGTGTGGTTTGGTGGCAAAAACGGGGTGAAATGGCTTTTGTTGATCAATGAACGCCACGCCGGTGTGGCCCCCTTATCGACTGTCACCTCCACGACAGACATCGTTCCCTATCCCCATGGCCATGTCACCCCTGTGCCCCTCCTCTGCTTTCATTTCAAATTCGTCTTTTCAAAATGCGCTTATTGCCCCAGACCATGGCGCAGGGAATCCGTCACCTTGCCACTGTGGAAGAAGGTGTGACACCCCTCATGGACGTTTTTTGCGTATCTGCGCGCAACGCAACATTGCGTGAAATGAAGAAGCAGTACAAGCGTCTTGCCGTTCTCGTCCACCCCGACAAAGTGCGGGCAGTTCAACCGCGCTGTGCGGACAGGTGTATGAAAGTACTCACGCGTGCCATGCGGCAGGCGGAGAGCGAAGTTCGGTACATAGAAATCGATGAGGATATTCAGTGTGGTAAGGTCGTGTTACTGCCGGCATTCGTCGCGTTTAGCAAAACCTCTTCCGAAAGAGAGCTCGCTCTCGACAAAATGGAACGCGCTGCGCAAGAGAAACAAGACAATGTCAGGGAGACTCAACGCCAAAGAGAATGCTCGAACAAGGAAGAGCACGAGAAGGCTTCGAAGGGCGCGTCAGACGTTTGCAGTGACAGCGAGGAAGACGCTGTACGGGAGAGGCAGGCGAGAGCCTGGAAGCAATTGTAAAAAGAGAGAGAAGAGGCAGCTAGGGCCGCCCAACTGCAAAGGGAGAGGGAAGAAAGAGCAAGGGCTGCGCAGCTGCAGAAGGAAAGGGACAGAGAGAAAAGGGAGAGAACAGAGAGAGAAATGGATTCTCACTTGCGGGCGGTGCTTGAAAATGATGGTACTGACAAGGATGGAGAGGATGAAGATAGTGTGTCCAACGGTGAACGTAACGATGATGTGGACGAGGTAGAGAAATGTATAACTCCACCACCATCCCGTCGTCTTTTCTGCCGATTTCGCAGCACAGCAGACGATCCTTCTCGCGAGAGCAGCGCGGACAAAATGGACGAGGAAAATGTCAGCAAGGATGGCGAAAATTCAGGGGTGTTCGCAGACGTGGAGAGAATGGAAGAATGCATCGACGGAGTACAATTTGAAGATGAAGGAGATGATCTTGGGAGTGAGGCAGGAAGGAATTTTGAGGAAGACAGAGAGGTGGCCGAGTGCTTGGAAATTGATTCCGAAGAAGACGTTACGCCGGATGAGGACTTCGACCCGAAGAATTACATGGCAATTGAATGTGAGGAAGAGGAAGAGGATGTTGAAGAGTGCGCTGCCGATCCTATTCCGGATGATATCGACAAGAAAACCCGTCGAACGCTACAGAAGCGCCAATCGAAGCGACGAACCATGAATCGTGCGAAAGATGCACTGCGAGCAGATCGATTGCCTGCCATGACATGGAAGCCCCGTCCAATTGTGGACGTTAAACCGAAAGTGGGGATCGCCTTGAAGGGCCGGTGGAGATGTGAGCAGCTGATTAGAGCACACACTGCGAACCTCGGGGTGCAACGGGGAGTTAACATTATGCAGAATACTGTGAAAGTGCGCATGAAGTGCCGCACAGATGGGTGCCATGCGACTTTTGTTTTCGATTGGCAACCGAGGACCGGTTTTTGGAAACTGAACAAGTACCAAGACCACCTCAATGAGTGCTTCGGGCAACATGTCGCGGACAGTCCAATGAAAATTGCGTCAAGATCGTCTTCTTGTGCCCCTGCATATACCCCACATCAGTTTGCCCGAGCAATTTTAGAACACGTGCAAAGCGATCCGAATGTGCCTTGCAAAACAATCGCTTCCGTTGTTCGAGCGAAGCGCCTGTATTTGCGTCAGCCTCCATATAGTCATTATCGGAGTATTCGGACAGAGATGCTCCGTCATTTCACCATTTCGCGCGCCGTAGACATGGCCGCATTGGAAGGTTACGCAGATGCGCTCAGAGGGGTGGGGCATAAGGTAGAAATTTTTACTTGCTGTGCAGCGGAGATCAGGGAACAACGGATTAAGGCGGCTCGTCATATATTCTAGCAGTGCAAGAAGGCAAACGATTTACCGAAGGATGCTTCCTTTAATGCCGCAGATGTGGAAGTATCTGATATAGGCAACGGTCGCTATTACAGCGGATTGCTGTTTGTTCCTTCTTCCGCGCAGAGTTACTGCCAACATGGTCGACGAACGGCCAGTGCGGATGCCGCACACTGCGAAGGGGTAGGAATGCAGTCGTATGGGTCTACTTTTCAGGTAATCGGGTACGATGCAAATCATCAGCTCTGTCCTTTGGTCTTTGCGCACTTCGTGGGCCCTGAGAACAAAGAGTCCTGGAGAAAGGTCTTTCGGGCATGTAAGGAAATTCCGGGATTTGACATTAATGGGAGGGTGACAATTGTCGATCAGGAGAAGTCCATCGACGCAGCCTACCGGGACGTCATGACTAATGCATCGTTATTCCTGGATCCTCTCCATGTTAAAAAAACATGTCCGCGCGATTAGGATCTAACAAGGGCGTGGGAATACGGTTGTATGAACGAGCAGTATATGCTCCGTCTCGAGAACAGGTGTACGCTCTGAAAGCAGATTTTTCTGCGACACAAAAGGCCTATCTGGATAGATTCGAAGATTCTGAAGTGTACAGGGCATTTTCCTGCTTAGAAGACCTTATAACAACTTCACAGGGGGCTGAAAGCCAGATGTCAGCTGATCTTAGGAATAATATTCGTTCCGTGGAGCCTCAGAAGATGCTTTCAAGGGTCGTGCTTCTGCAGAGAACAAATGTTTTGCGTCGCCAGGACAGTGCCCTGTCTTGTACATCTCCTGTCCCTCCTCGCACACAGAACCATCTCGCATACCTAATTCAGAGAGCTCATGTATATCGGTCTTCTGTGCGTTTTCTGGATGGTACGTCGCAAATGGAAGCCACCGTCGCTAGTCAGCAAAAAGGACCCGTTCTGCGGCTTGTAAGGCTTAGCAATAATACCCAAACCCCCCCTTCTTGCTGCGCTTACTCTACAAATGGGTCTGGATTCCCCTGTTGGCATGGCGTCTCTGTTCTTCTCGAAAAGTATGGACCAAGCAATCTCTATCGGTTTATTGAAGCGCGCCATCTAACATCTGCCTGGGTTATGCAGTACGCCAATATGGAATATAGCCTTCCTTCACAAGCAAGGGTCGACGACATTTTATTCAATGCGAAGAAGCTCGTTGCTACGAAGGAGAACCTGCAAATTCCAAAAGCTTTGCCGCCGCCACGGGGTCGTCCGGTTCGGAGGGCTGGTAGGCGAAGAAAAACCTGGTACGAAAAAGGCCCTGCTGCGAAGAAGAAGCGTGTGTACTCCTGTTCTTTGTGTCGGATGGCAGATCACACAGTGAAGGATTGCTCTCTGAAACAGCTGTACGGGGATACCGCAGTGTAGCCACTCTTTTAGTAACGCCTTAGTATCCGATTTCGCCTGTCATTTAGTACAATTTTTAGCACCGTCCACTTTGTTCAGATTCTGTCGCCCCTCACGAACAACCAAATTCTTTTCTGTCACCCCCATGTGGAAGACGACACCCATACGATCCCTACAAATATTTCTCAATCGGATGGGTGCTTCAGCAAATTTGACCGCGTCACCCCCTCAACACTATAAGAAAGCCATTTCACCCCCTTTTGCCACAAAAAGACCACGATCGCCCCACTAAACGCAGCATTAACTCAAAATTCTTAATTAAAAAGTGATTTGAGGGCTTGTCTCAAAAGGGGAAAATCCTTAATTAAGAAGGGCTAATAGCCCTTTTTAACTAAGGGAAAATCACTATCTCTGCCTCTTCCTGGAACGCGTCAGCATGAAACGTCACACCCCGAGTACTAGTATTGTTATTGCATCTGGTCGCATTGTGCGCACTCATGCACCGTTTCCATGCGGATTCAGCCCTGATTCAAGTGTGGCAAAAACCCCGCCTCACAGCTGTTACACTGTAAAGCTGATTAGATAGCTTGGTAAGTGCTCGTCTGGAGCACCCCTTTAAAATGAAACTCAGATTGGACACCTACTTGCCGATGTCCGAAGGTACCCCCCGATGGGCGTGGGGGACAGCCTGTCCGAGGTGAACACTAGATCGGCTAGTTCGTTCTGAGGAAATACTTCTCGTTGATAATCGTTGATGTTCGGTTGGTAATGGGCGAGGCTAGTCCTCTAAGCCCACACGAACTCAGACTTTTATAGAGTTCTAAAATCTAAGCTGGTACAGGAAACCGTGGCTTAGTAGCTCCGGTGAAAACCTATACAGCTCAGCAAAATGCACAACTACCCATATAACTACGTGTTAGGCAGTAGTTACACTAAATGTAACCATTACAGCAAGGATACTGTGCGCTGGATGCGTTGGCGAATTAAGGTTGCAACCCGCGTGCGGGCTGACAGGAAGGTACAGCGCAGTACAGTGCCGTTGCTTACACGTCCTCAACAGTTCCCGATAATTCTAGATTACACTGGAAACGCCTTATACTTCATAATTCTTACATCAAGTCCTCCGTCACCCGATCAAGATTGATTCAATCTTGCTATCAATTGATATCATCCCTACCGCCCTCACAGTCTTTCCAAAGGACGCATCCGCCCATCCTTCGTCACCAACTCCAGCAGCGTCTTGGATCGACCTGGGCTCTTCACCCACGCAATCCTGTGCTCGTCGTTCCGCCTTCCCCTGCCCCGAGAGCGGTATGCCGCAGCCACACGCCCGACCGCACAGCAATGAGGCAGCGAACCCTCCGACTGTGCTTCTTCTCCGTCGCGTGCTCGCACCCTGCGTCCCATCAGCACTAGCCCTTCCTTTGCAGCCTCGGTTGCACTTATCGAGTCGTCCTGCAAAGAATATGACGTGTCCAAGTGACATGTCTTGTCACCGCTCCGGACTACTGATGTTCGAGGCGGCGCCCCGGGCACCATGCCGCAATTGTATTTGCAACTTGCTGACATCGCCAAAACCCTGCGGCTAGTCTCTAGCGTGATGCGTCTACAGCTCGGTTCCACCTTCACCAGCTTCAACCTGTAAAACACATGCACAGACGCCCCTACGAGAAAAGTAACGAGGATTATACCGACCCCGATTATGAAGAAAATATTGATAGTCGCCACGGTCTTGACGTCCGAGATCAGGCTACCCAGTTCGGTCTGTAGCTCCGTCGATATCCAATTCACCTCAGTCTGAGACCTTTCTTCATCCCCCTTTATCCAACTATGATATATCCGCCAGATCTTGTGGTAGTCCGCAGAGGCTAACTGCAACGCTTTGAACATGGCATCCGCCTCACTTTCGCTGCGCCCGTCCTGCATTCTACAAGCAGGAAGCCCCCTGTTGTCGATGTGGCTATCACACTAAGGCAACATGTCACCTGACGCCCCTCTCGCATCATAAGCACTCCCGCCCTCTGTGTCACGACGAGAGTGGCATTCTCCCCGTTAAAAGTCTCTGTGCGTATACTGCGGTCAAAAGAACTAGACGGGCGGCTGTCCACCTCGTCGAATATGGCCCATGGTATTTCCATTTCGACCCTCTTGCCGTAGTCTATTGTGATACTTTGGCTTTTGAGGGTTGTCAAGGCGGGCGGCAACAGGTTTCCATCGTGCCTTACAACCTCACTTGGCCTAATACTGACGTCCACACAAACAACTTGCCAGCTTGCTGGATATTCGGTGTTCCCGTCACAGTCGAGCATCAACTGTGGTAACTTGTCCATCCTAACAGTTACAGTGATGTTGAGGTCACTGTAAAATTGTATCTTAGTGACAAATAGGAGATTGGACACTATCTCAGTGACTGCGATTGACGCCTCCCCTGTCCAGCTTGTTTCCAGCAGGACGAATGATTCGAAGCCATTAGTGAACAGCAACTTGTCGTCTTTCACCAACGCCGTCCCGGCAAAGCCTGTGAACCATAACTCTCTGCCATTTCCTGTTAGCATCCATTGCTCCGGAATGGCCGAAGTGATGATTTGTCCGTCAGCCTCGACCGCCTCTCTGGTGTTCTGAATGACTTGTATGTCCCGCTCAGTGATTCCCCATGCTTCATCAGGTACCAGGTCCACCTCGTAGACTTGGTACGTAGCATTCACAATACGTTGAGAGCGTAATGCCGGGCTCCACGTTCCGTCACTGTTCCTTCTCACATCCAGTGGCTGTGACCTCCCGGCAGCCCCGTACCCAGTGGCGATCATGTTCCCCGACGCGACGTCAGACGAACCCGAGCCGAATTCGATCAATAAATCGGCAGAAAGCAGGATAAATGCGACAAAAGCTATAACCAGCCTGAAACGCCAGTCGTTCCCATCCTCCTCAGTCACCAGAGAACTCCTAGTGTACGGCCTCGGTCGTAGTTGGACGGGAGAACCCGAGGATACTCGAGAACCTGCTCTATATGCCACATTTGAAGACCATAATTTCGCTAACATTGTGGTCATGACCAAACTCAAAGAAACGAACCGGACGACGTTCCACAGTGGGACCCCTATGGCCAGTTCAAAAATCATCGCGCGCGTAGTGTGTTTGCAAGAGTAGTGTTGCGTACTCGTGCTTTCTCCTCAGTTCCGCCGCGGCAAGTCGTACAGGGACAGTCTATCCCCCTCTGCCTTCTCCATCTTGGAGAAGCGCTGGCAGAGTCGTTTATTTAGGTAGCGCTGCCACTCTCCCGGCCCCCTCAGTCTCAGCTGCGGTAGGGGACACCTGCCCCCTGTGAGCCTATCCCCGAGCACATATTCGCCGCGTCCGGCGCAGGAGCTCTCCCAGCCATGGGCTTGTACAGTACGTATTATTTGGATGGCTAAAAATTCTGAGCGGTGATTGGCTTTACGCCGGAGGCTATCGGCGGCTGTGCGCCATATATACGGGTGCGTACTGTACAAGCCCGTGAGGCAGCGAGTTGATCACTTGATGGCCATGGTTGGACCTTTTGCCCATGGGGGGACGTGGTCGAGACGGAAAACGACAGAATTTGGTGGTCTCGGGACCATTTGAAGAGCCGCTTTCCAGCAGTGAAGATAAGAAGGTACAGTAGTTCCTCGGTATAAGAATATGTTCGGTGGGCGGGTTTTCCATTCTTATATAGAGGATAGATATTCTTTAATGAGGATTTGGTCCTACTAACACAGGAGAGTTAAGCTATTACTGTAACTTAAAAAAGTCGTCTATCCTACTCTGGCGCCCGGCCGCGGCCTCCTCAGCCTGCAAATCGCGCCTCAGGCGACGTAAGTACCCGTTTCCTTTGGGGATTCGGCCATCCCCAAAGGAAACGGGTGGATTTCCTGCCGTTACTGGTTTCTGAATATTGTACTGGCCCTTATTTTTGTTGTAAAAGTAGCTGGTTCTGTACCAGATTTTTGAAAAATCTTTCTCGTTGTATTCTTGTATAGAGTATGAATAAATGTTCGAAATTGGGGTCAATTTTGCAGGAACGAAAACAGTGGATGCGTTTTGCATTCTTATACCGAGGATATCCTTATATGAGGCATTCTTATAAGGAGGAACTACTGTATTACTGTACCGTTCCCTTTTTGTTTGTGGATGGCACTGTGAGAATCCCACATAGCACTCACGAAAAGAAGGGTATGCAGTGGTAGTAGTGTGCGGCACATACCGTACATTGGAACACCCTCACAGTATTACCATCTGCTACCATTCGTTTTTAGACGACACGTTTTCAGTGTTTGAGACCACTGAGGGGATCCTCATCTACGACTGTCGTTGTTGACATAGGCTTCTTCTGCTCTCACAAAAAGTCGGTCAGGGCAGAATTGCCGTCTGTTGGCTAGCTGTGGAGTTAGCGCACCTCATTAGCTTGTTTGCATCTACAATGTATCATGAATGATGCCGCCATCCGCCATCCCCTAACGAGGGCCGTTTGTCCTTGATTGCTACGCACTTGCTTTAAATACCTGGTATCTATCCTCTGATATCTGCCATCAGTCATCTTCAAATTCCTCTGTCAGTTTTAGCTACGGTGACGGCCGCGCGTCAGCATGCTTGTTCTGCGACGCTGCTCGAACCAGCGTAACGGGCTGGTGAGGGGGAAGTTGTTTGGGAGGGGGGCGGGCCACGTTCGTGGCAAAGCCGAGTACGAAGGCGCGAGAAACACGTGCGGGCAGCAATGCGCGAGCGGGCGGGGCGGGAGACCGGGTGCGGGTAAAGCATTAGGCATTAGGCGCTGCTAGGACCAGGACCAGGCGCGGCGCGACGCAACAGGCACAAAATGCGGTCATGTGGCGAGGTCATGCGGCGAGGCAGTGGCCGGCACGCGCAAGTTGGGCCAATAATGACAGGCGATATCTCCCAGGGCACGCCAAAGTCCACGTGACGAGGAGGTGTGAGCGATGGAGGCTCGGGAGCAGCGATGGAGGCTCGGGAGCAGCACCTTTGGATCGGTGCCATTCTATCGCGGGGCAGCAATGGGACGCCGCAAAGGGATGATGAGTGAGGGGGTTGCCAAGAATCAAAGGTGTTGAGATCGTTCATATGATAGGAGCATTGTTGCCGCAGGGCAGCAGTGTCTGGGGCGTGATGCATGCTTGCCTTCACGGTGCAATTTACAGTAACGTGAAGGATCAGTAACCAGGTTACATCCAGCAGCGTGGTTCGTCATCATCGTTGTCGGTAGGCTTGTCAACGCGATGGATGGATGTTAGCGGGCGAAGGTTGTTGGTGGTTGTCGGTGTTGGCTGACAGAGTGGAGGGGCAGAAGGCGAGTTGTTTTCAGAGGCGCTTCGGCAACAATAATGAGAGTCGGCGAGCACAGGCACGCGAGTACGTAGTGTCATTAACGGAAGCCTATGCGTTCGTACTCTCAGGGCCATTCCATTCATCGTGAGGGCCATTCCATTCATCGTGAGGGCCATTCCATTCATCGTGATTGGCAATCACGACAATAATTTAACGTCGTTCTGCAAGTTGGAGCACAAGATTAATTTTAAGTCGATTGTTTATTTCTTTAATGAGCATGACTATTCTTTAGGAAACGTAATATAAACAACCAACCACAAGGGAGCAGGCACCATTTATTGACGTGATTGCGTGATTGCATGATTGCCAATCACGATGAATGGAATGGCCCTCACGATGAATGGAATGGCCCTCACGATGAATGGAATGGCCCTGAGAGTACGAACGCATAGGCTTCCGTTAATGACACTACGTACTCGCGTGCCTGTGCTCGCCGACTCTCATTATTGTTGCCGAAGCGCCTCTGAAAACAACTCGCCTTCTGCCCCTCCACTCTGTCAGCCAACACCGACAACCACCAACAACCTTCGCCCGCTAACATCCATCCATCGCGTTGACAAGCCTACCGACAACGATGATGACGAACCACGCTGCTGGATGTAACCTGGTTACTGATCCTTCACGTTACTGTAAATTGCACCGTGAAGGCAAGCATGCATCACGCCCCAGACACTGCTGCCCTGCGGCAACAATGCTCCTATCATATGAACGATCTCAACACCTTTGATTCTTGGCAACCCCCTCACTCATCATCCCTTTGCGGCGTCCCATTGCTGCCCCGCGATAGAATGGCACCGATCCAAAGGTGCTGCTCCCGAGCCTCCATCGCTGCTCCCGAGCCTCCATCGCTCACACCTCCTCGTCACGTGGACTTTGGCGTGCCCTGGGAGATATCGCCTGTCATTATTGGCCCAACTTGCGCGTGCCGGCCACTGCCTCGCCGCATGACCTCGCCACATGACCGCATTTTGTGCCTGTTGCGTCGCGCCGCGCCTGGTCCTGGTCCTAGCAGCGCCTAATGCCTAATGCTTTACCCGCACCCGGTCTCCCGCCCCGCCCGCTCGCGCATTGCTGCCCGCACGTGTTTCTCGCGCCTTCGTACTCGGCTTTGCCACGAACGTGGCCCGCCCCCCTCCCAAACAACTTCCCCCTCACCAGCCCGTTACGCTGGTTCGAGCAGCGTCGCAGAACAAGCATGCTGACGCGCGGCCGTCACCGTAGCTAAAACTGACAGAGGAATTTGAAGATGACTGATGGCAGATATCAGAGGATAGATACCAGGTATTTAAAGCAAGTGCGTAGCAATCAAGGACAAACGGCCCTCGTTAGGGGATGGCGGATGGCGGCATCATTCATGATACATTGTAGATGCAAACAAGCTAATGAGGTGCGCTAACTCCACAGCTAGCCAACAGACGGCAATTCTGCCCTGACCGACTTTTTGTGAGAGCAGAAGAAGCCTATGTCAACAACGACAGTCGTAGATGAGGATCCCCTCAGTGGTCTCAAACACTGAAAACGTGTCGTCTAAAAACGAATGGTAGCAGATGGTAATACTGTGAGGGTGTTCCAATGTACGGTATGTGCCGCACACTACTACCACTGCATACCCTTCTTTTCGTGAGTGCTATGTGGGATTCTCACAGTGCCATCCACAAACAAAAAGGGAACGGTACAGTAATACAGTAGTTCCTCCTTATAAGAATGCCTCATATAAGGATATCCTCGGTATAAGAATGCAAAACGCATCCACTGTTTTCGTTCCTGCAAAATTGACCCCAATTTCGAACATTTATTCATACTCTATACAAGAATACAACGAGAAAGATTTTTCAAAAATCTGGTACAGAACCAGCTACTTTTACAACAAAAATAAGGGCCAGTACAATATTCAGAAACCAGTAACGGCAGGAAATCCACCCGTTTCCTTTGGGGATGGCCGAATCCCCAAAGGAAACGGGTACTTACGTCGCCTGAGGCGCGATTTGCAGGCTGAGGAGGCCGCGGCCGGGCGCCAGAGTAGGATAGACGACTTTTTTAAGTTACAGTAATAGCTTAACTCTCCTGTGTTAGTAGGACCAAATCCTCATTAAAGAATATCTATCCTCTATATAAGAATGGAAAACCCGCCCACCGAACATATTCTTATACCGAGGAACTACTGTACCTTCTTATCTTCACTGCTGGAAAGCGGCTCTTCAAATGGTCCCGAGACCACCAAATTCTGTCGTTTTCCGTCTCGACCACGTCCCCCCATGGGCAAAAGGTCCAACCATGGCCATCAAGTGATCAACTCGCTGCCTCACGGGCTTGTACAGTACGCACCCGTATATATGGCGCACAGCCGCCGATAGCCTCCGGCGTAAAGCCAATCACCGCTCAGAATTTTTAGCCATCCAAATAATACGTACTGTACAAGCCCATGGCTGGGAGAGCTCCTGCGCCGGACGCGGCGAATATGTGCTCGGGGATAGGCTCACAGGGGGCAGGTGTCCCCTACCGCAGCTGAGACTGAGGGGGCCGGGAGAGTGGCAGCGCTACCTAAATAAACGACTCTGCCAGCGCTTCTCCAAGATGGAGAAGGCAGAGGGGGATAGACTGTCCCTGTACGACTTGCCGCGGCGGAACTGAGGAGAAAGCACGAGTACGCAACACTACTCTTGCAAACACACTACGCGCGCGATGATTTTTGAACTGGCCATAGGGGTCCCACTGTGGAACGTCGTCCGGTTCGTTTCTTTGAGTTTGGTCATGACCACAATGTTAGCGAAATTATGGTCTTCAAATGTGGCATATAGAGCAGGTTCTCGAGTATCCTCGGGTTCTCCCGTCCAACTACGACCGAGGCCGTACACTAGGAGTTCTCTGGTGACTGAGGAGGATGGGAACGACTGGCGTTTCAGGCTGGTTATAGCTTTTGTCGCATTTATCCTGGTTTCTGCCGATTTATTGATCGAATTCGGCTCGGGTTCGTCTGACGTCGCGTCGGGGAACATGATCGCCACTGGGTACGGGGCTGCCGGGAGGTCACAGCCACTGGATGTGAGAAGGAACAGTGACGGAACGTGGAGCCCGGCATTACGCTCTCAACGTATTGTGAATGCTACGTACCAAGTCTACGAGGTGGACCTGGTACCTGATGAAGCATGGGGAATCACTGAGCGGGACATACAAGTCATTCAGAACACCAGAGATGCGGTCGAGGCTGACGGACAAATCATCACTTCGGCCATTCCGGATCAATGGTTGCTAACAGGAAGTGGCAGAGAGTTATGGTTCTCAGGCCAATCCGGGGCGGCGTTGGTGAAAGACGACAAGTTGCTGATCACTACTGGCCTCGCATCATTCGTCCTGCTGGAAACAAGCTGGACAGGGGAGGCGTCAATCGCAGTCACTGAGATAGTGCCCAATTTCCTATTTGTCAATAATTTGCGAATTTACAGTGACTACAACATCACTGTAACTGTTAGGATGAACAAGTTACCACAGTTGATGCTCGACTGTGACGGGAACACCGAATATCCAGCAAGCTGGCAAGTTGTTTGTGTGGACGCCAGTACTAGGCCAAGTGAGGTTGTATGGCACGATGGAAACCTGTTGCCGCCCGCCTTGACAACCCTCAAAAGCCAAAGTATCACAATAGACTACGGCAAGAGGGTCGAAATGGAAATACCATGGGCCATATTCGACGAGGTGGACAGCCGCCCGTCTAGTTCTTTTGACCGCAGTATACGCACAGAGACTTTTAACGGGGAGAATGCCACTCTCGTCGTGACACAGAGGGCGGGAGTGCTTATGATGCGAGAGGGGCGTCAGGTGACATGTTGCCTTAGTGTGATGGGCGACATCCACAACAAGAGGCTTCCTGCTTGTAGAATGCAGGACGGGCGCAGCGAAAGTGAGGCGGATGCCATGTTCAAAGCGTTGCAGTTAACCTCTGCGGACTACAACAAGATCTGGCGGATATATCATAGTTGGATAAATGGGGATGAAGAAAGGTCTCGGACTGAGGTGAATTGGATATCGACGGAGCTACAGACTGAACTGGGTAGCCTGATCTCGGACGTCAAGACCGTGGCAACTATCAATATTTTCTTCATAATCGGGGTCGGTCTAATCCTCGTTACTTTTCTCGTAGGGGCGTCTGTGCATGTGTTTTACAGGTTGAAGCTGGTGAAGGTGGAACCGAGCTGTCGACGCGTCACGCTAGAGACTAGCCGCAGGGTTTTGGCGATGTCAGCAAGTTGCAAATACAATTGCGGCATGGTGCCCGGGGCGCCGCCTCGAACATCAGTAGTCCGGAGCGGTGACAAGACATGTCACTTGGACACGTCATATTCTTTGCAGGACGACTCGATAAGTGCAACCGAGGCTGCAAAGGAAGGGCTAGTGCTGGTGGGACGCAGGGTGCGAGCACGCGACGGAGAAGAAGCACAGTCGGAGGGTTCCCTGCCTCATTGCTGTGCGGTCGGGCGTGTGGCTGCGGCATACCGCTCTCGGGGCAGGGGAAGGCGGAACGACGAGCACAGGATTGCGTGGGTGAAGAGCCCAGGTCGATCCAAGACGCTGCTGGAGTTGGTGAGGAAGGATGGGCGGATGCGTCCTTTGGAAGACTGTGAGGGCGGTAGGGATGATATCAATTGATAGCAAGATTGAATCAATCTTGATCGGGTGACGGAGGACTTGAATCAGGGCTGAATCCGCATGGAAACGGTGCATGAATGCGCACAATGCGACCAGATGCAATAACAATACTAGTGCTCGGGGCGGGCCGTTCCACGCTGACGCGTTCCAGGAAGAGGCAGAGATAGTGATTTTCCCTTAGTTATAAAGGGCTATTAGCCCTTTTTAATTAAGGATTTTCCCCTTTTGAGACAAGCCCTCAAATCCCTTTTTAATTAAGGATTTTCCCCTTATTGCGTGCTAAAGGGGTCCGGGTCGGTGCAGACGTGCTCAGGCTCGCGGCAGACGTGAGCCTCGCGATGCGTGTCAGGTTTTGGTCAGCGGTCGGCGCGCTGACGCATGGTGAACTGAAACTGAAACTGAAACTGAAATGCATCAGTGGCTTGCATGAGAGATAGGAAGGACGGAAGCGAGACAGCGAGACACCCCACGCTTGCCCAGACAAAGAAAAACCAACCAACCACTCCCGTTTACCAGACAACAGGGAGTGTGCAGCAGCTCTACAGTAGTGTCTCGAGTTTGACGAAAAGTGACGTCATATGAGGCCACTTTTCAAGTTGAAATTTCTCGCCTTGTGCCCGCTGAACAATAAGAAACAAGATACTCTGGGGGCCGCTGTTGAGTCGGGATTATTTTTCACTACTCTTGGTAGACCAAGGTACAGTACCCTTCGGAGGGTAGTTGCAGCTGAGTTGTGCGCGGCAGAAGGGTGGAGGTTTGGTGAGATGTAGACGTCTTTTGCAGACATTTTAATTAAGAATATATAAGAAAGAAAGAAAAAAATCGATATGTGTGGGGATATCGTCGAAAGCAAAAGGCCTTCTATTCGATTTTACCCCTCCGGTCTTGGCACAAGTCTGCCTCGTGCGGACACTCCCTTATGAGGAGAACCGTTGGCGCTGTCATGCGTGTGTCACGTGTGTGCGCAACTGAGTCTGGAGGGCCATGCGCACACGCTTGACGCCTGCGCATTTCACTGTCAGCACTCCTGACAGTGACACAGAGGCACTGCTGCGCCCCTGTGCCCAGCGAGGGCCAACAACTCAATTTCACACGTGTTCACCACCTGCTCCTCCGTCCTCGTTCGCCCCGCTCGTCCCCACCCTCGTCCCCGCCCTCGTTCTCTCCGTTCCCCCCCGCCCCGCCCGACGCCTCCGTCCGGCGGCCTCCGTTCCGCGTGCAGCACTTCACCCTAGCACCTGCGTACCGCCCCTCGGCAACCGCCCCGCCCCTCTTCCTGCCGTCCCATCTGTCGCCCGCGCCTCTGCCTGTCGTGGCGCGCCGGCCTCTACGCGGGGCCTCCAAATCGGCAAAAAATAAGATGCTCAGCAAGCTCGTGCCGGGAATTGAACCCGGATCTCTTCGGTGACAGCGAAATATACAGCGGCTAAATTAACCATTATACTACACGAACGCTTATTGCTGCGGTGCGATCTGCAACTTTTTCACAGTCTTTAAACTCTGCTCTGCCCGCCACACGTTGCCACGCATGCCACGGTGCACAGCTGCACCCGTGTCCGCTCGCGGCCCAAAAAAATAGTTAAAAAATATATGCCACTTATGCCGCCCCCTTGATTGAGCGAAAAATAAAGACAAGCCTCACACGCCAGCGTGCGCAGCTGCCCCCGCATCCGCATGCGGCTCTCGCCGTTGCCGAGGCGCGGACAGATGGCCCGTGCCGGCGGCGTAGTGCGAATCGCGCGGCCGTGCGTCTTCTAAACCGCACATAGCATGCCGGCGTCTCCGCCCGCTAACGCTTCCCGTTCAACCCACGCGCAACTCGCAGCGCAAGCACCACGCCGCTCTGCTTCCCGCCCGTGCGCAGCGATGCGTGTCAGACCGCACAGGACAGTCTGTCCCGCAGGGAACAGCGAGCGACGACGAGTAAACGAGGAGTCATCGGTCTCCTGTTCACACAATGCGCGCACCCCTTTCAAAGCGCCCGCGTCCGAATAAGCGCCGCCGCGGCCGTTGCGCCCGCCCTCACCCCGACGCCCCGTGCCTTCCTCCGCCTCCCTGGTAAAATTGAAATTTATGGTAAAAATTGAAATGTATGGAACATTTTGAAATTTATGGTAAAATTGAAAAAAAGTGGGCCTCGTTTGCCGTTTTTCTTCTCACACGTGTGGACCTGTTGCACCTGTGACCCTGTGCACGTGTACTTATCACCTCTTAAGATTGGCCCCCCGCCTTGAGCCGGTCTGCAACGCTTCTCAACGCACCGTTATGCATGAATAACAATACCTCTACATCTTTACTCGCATGCAACTGACGCATCTGCTGGCCAGGTACCTACACATTATTGCACAAGGTAACACAGTGAGCAAAAGAGCGCAGCTGACTGCTGGGGGACAGCAGATATCCTTTCATTTTGTGAGTTGACCTCCATGTTGAATCCGTGGGCACCTAAATCCACGTGGCTCATTGCATCACAATATCTTCTGCGTGCTGGCAGGCTGCGAGGTGCCGCCTGTGTTGAGTCTATCCCAATGCTTGACGCCGCTGTGATCGTTCCTTAGCCCTCTGTCTGCTTGGAGGACAAGCCTTCGCGATGGAACACGTCAGGTACGCTCGCATCCCCCTACAGTTGCTCACTGAATGAATGATGAAAGGGAAGCAGGTCGGTAGTTCATACAAACACATATACGGATTGCAACCCCCGTCAAGCAGAGCTTCTCATTCATAACAAAACAAAACAACTCTCCCGGTCCTACCGTGCTCAGTTGCAAGCGCATTACTAATGTCTCGGGCGGCAAGCGGCCATCGCACTTCGATACATACTTACACCACTAGCTTCATGATAGCAACCAGATTGCCCGACCCTGCAACTGCGACCCCGTGATCGTGGTCTATCTGCAAGTCTATTGGATCGTCCAAATGGGCCAAGACGGCCTCAGACCCATCCTCGCGCCTCTGCACAATTCCTTTGTCCCATGAAAATAGTTGTGGTGTTCGCCCTGCTCGAGAAGCAGTACCGAAGTCTGCCGTCTTCAGGAACCGACTCGTGATTTCTTCCCAATCCTCTACCCCCCCGGTATGAAGTGTGATCCCTCTCTCCACGTCCCACACCCGCACGCTCTTGTCCCGCGATCCAGATACCACACGTCTTCCGTCCCCACTCATCGCAACGCTCTCCACCCAATCCGTGTGTCCAACTAACGCCTCCCCGACTTGTGCTCCCGTCTCCACATCCCACACCCGCACGCTCTTGTCATACGATCCAGATACCACACGTCTTCCGTCCCCACTCATCGCAACGCTACGCACCAAATCCGTGTGTCCAACTAACGCCTCCCCGACTTGTGCTCCCGTCTCCACGTCCCACACCCGCACGCTCTGGTCATACGATCCAGATACCACACGTCTTCCGTCCCCACTCATCGCAACGCTACTCACCCAACCCGTGTGTCCAACTAACGCCTCCCCGACTTGTGCTCCCGTCTCCACGTCCCACACCCGCACGCTCTTGTCATACGATCCAGATACCACACGTCTTCCGTCCCCACTCATCGCAACGCTACTCACCGAACTCGTGTGTCCAACTAACGCCTCCCCGACTTGTGCTCCCGTCTCCACGTCCCACACCCGCACGCTCTGGTCATACGATCCAGATACCACACGTCTTCCGTCCCCACTCATCGCAACGCTACTCACCGAACTCGTGTGTCCAACTAACGCCTCCCCGACTTGTGCTCCCGTCTCCACGTCCCACACCCGCACGCTCTTGTCATACGATCCAGATACCACACGTCTTCCGTCCCCACTCATCGCAACGCTACGCACCAAATCCGTGTGTCCAACTAACGCCTCCCCGACTTGTGCTCCCGTCTCCACGTCCCACACCCGCACGCTCTTGTCATACGATCCAGATACCACACGTCTTCCGTCCCCACTCATCGCAACGCTACTCACCCAACCCGTGTGTCCAACTAACGCCTCCCCGACTTGTGCTCCCGTCTCCACGTCCCACACCCGCACGCGCTCGTCAGAGGATCCAGATACCACACGTCTTCCGTCCCTACTCATCGCAACGCAAACCACTTCCGACTTGTGACCGCGGAAACTTCTCAATACTTTCCTCTCCGATGTACTCCACAGCCTCAACGTCCCGTCTTCATATCCTACAACAACATACCCCTTCCTCCCACAGAAAGTTGCGCACCTAGCTCTCGTCACGCTCGGGGTTTCCCCAGTCACGCTCGGGTTTTCTCCAGTCACCTCAGAGGTTCCACTTCCAAAGCAAATCCGAAAACATGCCTTCAAACGCCGACACATTTTGCGCCTGCTTGCTTCAAGATCCCCTGGGCCCTGGCTCTCCGTTTCGAACTCGCCTTCTAATTGACTGCTTGGTTCATTGGCCCCTGGGCCCTGGCTCTCCGTTTCGAACTCGCCTTCCAATTCAACCATCTTCGTCTCCTTCTCAGCAGATTGCCTGAAAACTGTTACTTTTGCCGAGAACCCCTCCACCTGACATCCATACACTTCACCACTGGAATCCATGCCCACTTGAATTTCTCCGCTATCGAAATATGGCAGAACAATCTGCTCCACCATCTTTCCATCGGCTCTCGCTACACACTCACTCACAGGCCGCACCCACGGCCGTGGTGCGTATCTCTCAATTTCCTCCAGCATCTTTTGCACACAACCTGAGTCCCGTGCCTTGTGCTTCACTCGCCCATATAGTTGAAAGTAAATCCCGGCACTGTTTTCACCACAAAACGGTACACTCAGTCGCGCAGCCCGCATCATCAAAACCATTCCATCCACTGCATCCTCATCTCCCCGTCCCATTCCCACCTTCCCGCTTCCTCTTTTCCCCTTCAAGTCTCTACTCAATCCCTTCACAGCTTCCTCGTATTGCCAAACCCCGCCTCTCCGTATCACTGTCTTCACCCATCGCGCACTCAAAAATAGCCTCTTCAGCTCCTCTACACACCCACCCTGCTTCAAAACACGATATATATTCTCGAAAACATACTCCTCCCGTGCGCTCTTCCCCTCTCCGTCTCGGTCCTCACTCATCGCAAGCAACCCTTCTCCTGCCCTGCACACATCCGCCATCTTCTTATACCACTCTTCTACACCCTCCGTCTTCTTCGCTTCTTCCACCGCGAAATCGTGCGTCAGATCATGCACCCGCAACCCACCACAATCCTTCTCATACTGCACTTCTACTAGTCCAACCCTTTCCATCTCCTTTGCACACCTTTCCGTCCGCTCCTCGTCCATATCCCACAAATCTCCAACCAAACTCAAAGGTATCCGGTCTTGCTTCTTCATAACGCACAGACTCCGGTGCATCTTTCGAAACGAAAATTCATCAACCGTCTCCCCACTCCTTCCCACATCTGACTCCACGATATCTAGTGACGTATGCAATGTCTCATCCAACGACGAATATCCGTCCTTCGGACTCTCACCGCGAATCGTGTTACGACTCTTCATCCTCGAAAGGTACGCCCCCCATGCTTCTGATACTTCTCCCTCCCATCTTTCCCTCATGTACCTCACGCTCGTTCCCGCCACGTTCAGCGCAAGCGGCAATCCGCCACACATTTCCAGTATTTCACTCACGACTTCTTTGCATCTCGCATCATCCACTTCGTCTCGATTCGCCTCACTCGCATGCACAAGCATGTCAACTGCTTCTTTCCCTTCCGTCTCTCTCGGCTCGAAAGCAACCCGCTCTCCAATCTGACGCAGCTCCCTATCCCTCGTGGAATACAGTAGTCTGCTCCTCCTTCCCCCGATGCCCCCTGCAGTGTCAGCGAGAACAGACAACTTTTGAAGGATATTCGCCCCTATGTCATTCACCACCCACACATCATCAATGATAAACAGACATACATGACTACAAAACCATGCTTGTACTTTTGCCAACACCCTTCCAAACTCGCTCTGCTCCCGCATTTCTGCAGCCGTCTGGTTCCCACCGGACGCTTCCACAATCAGACACAGTTCTTCAATCAGCCGTCCCACGTTTCCGTCTTTCCCCAACGACATGAAGTACACTCCTCCAGAAAACTCCGCCTTAATCTTATCGTCGTGCGCGATCGCTCGTAGGGCACATGTCTTCCCGACTCCGCCCTGTCCTACTGCTGTCGCGCCCACTTGCTCGTTCTTATCTCTCCGTAGCACAGCCGCTTTCAGACGCGACTCACACGTGTCCGGTAATCCATCGCTCCCCTGAGAATCAAGCTTCACACATATCGACGCAGGATTACGTTCGGCTCTTATCGAAGGCCTGAACACATTACCCGTGCCTCGTCTGATCGACTCGACGGCCGTGCGAGTATCGATGCCCGTGCTTGCCTGTATAATACGATGGTGAAAGCGGTCCGCTTCTTGCTTGCGCTTCTCTAGGACTTCTCTATCTCCCACTGCAGAGGCGTACGCACCGAGTCTCGCTTTTGGGTCTTTCGACTCTGTCTGCAGCTCTTCGAGGGACTTCAATATGAAACTTGAGATGTCCGCGATTTCACGTTGGAGCAAGCCCGTGTGCTGCGACGTTCCATGGATCGGCATGTCTCTCAGCTCTGTGATGTCTGTCTGCAAGGTGGTGTAGGCGGTGAGCATTTCGGTAGAGAGCGTCTTGTTTTCCTTGTAGGCTTTGTGTCGTTCGATGAGACTTGCGATGAGGCGGACGACTTGCTCAGCCGGGCCGGTGAGGCCCAAGATACTGTATGGATCAGCCATGGCGTTTGGGAATGGGGGGAGGGGGGGTGTTGTTCGGATTTGAGTAGGCGGCGGTGGCAAAGCGGGGCTTGCTTGCTCTCCTCTATATCTCCCTCTCTCCGAATCTCTTTCTCTTTCGTTGTTGTTAGTCGTTGTTCGTCGTTGTTTGTCGTTTTTCGTTCTTGGTCTTCTCGCAGAGGGGGGCCAGAAAGATTTGCTTCCACCTTTAGCGTTGCGAATAAGTGCAACGCTTTCAGTGGCCCACAGCTATTTTACAGTAAGTACCCGCTTGACAGTGAATTTTGGAGTGATTTCCTACGCTCGTCAAAGAAGAGGGCGGTTGTGCGGTTGTTGCTGCGCTGTTGGCACATCGTGAGTCGTGAGTTTAGTAAGGCTGCTCTCGCGAGGCACAAACAAGACTTTTACGCCCGGAATGGGAGCTCCAATAGACACTCCAGGGAGACGTGTGATACAGTGCTGTACTCCAGGGGCTTGCTTGTCCATCGGTATTACAGTACCCAGGGTACTGTAAAGGGTTAACGCCAAAAAAATAACTTCGTTATCAGGCCAAATGTTGTGAAACGTACAAGTATGCCACCCATCATTCGTGTCTCCCAAAAGGCTGAAGAAGCAAAATGATTTTCTCCAGCTTGGGGCGTAAACTTTACGCCTGGAGAAAATGGAGAGAATTCTGCAATTGTTGTGAGAAAATGCTCACGATCTTTGCTGAATTCTGTATCGAAATTTTAATTGTGAAAAATATTGACGAATTTACGCTGAGAAAGTTGGAGTAAAGTTGTGCGTATTACCTGAAGCCCTTCTTTATCAACCGGGTACAGTGGAATTGATTGAAATATCTGAATCCGGGGAGCATAAATGCAACAATGGGCGCCTCCGGAAATTATTTTTTGTGTCAGAGTCATATTTTTCTTTTTTGTGAACAAAAAATGAGTTTTACCACGGAAATGCTTGCGCACATAATGTGCGTCCCCCTACTGTACGCATGCTTTGAACTCGTTCCTAACGACGAGCACGGTGTGTCAGGGTCGCTCCTAACGACGAGCACGGCACCGGACGCCGGCGATGACGCCGTCGGAGCTCTATCTACAGTGTGTGCTGTGAGCTAAGCTCAATCATGATGGTGTTTTCACCGAGCAGCCACCGTCAGAACCATGAATGACCAAATGGCTATTCTATTGCTACTTCTCATTCAGAGCCATGCTCGGTAGGATGTAGATGTCGAGTCTCGTCGGTCGGGCGGCGGCCGACGCTTTCTCTGTGTACAGTAAATTTGGATTGTACGCGCGCACATTTTGACATTTGTGCGATACACATTTAACCTAGCATGGGGTCGCCCGTCCGAGAAAACGGCGCGTTGTGTGTGCACAACGCGCCGTTTGTGTGTCACAAAATCCCG
>NW_005178810.1:156949-158059 GCF_000350225.1 Chondrus crispus
CCGGGGGGGTGTAGGGGGACATGATGGGATGGAGGGGGAGGGATCGTGGAAAGGGCGACGGCGGCGGCGGCGACGGAGGGGGAATGACACGTATCGATTCAATGAGTTTTGCAAATCAAAACCGTGGCCCAGTAGATGTACTTCAATTCTGGATTGCAATATGATAAGGAGATATAAGTATTAAATTCCAGGTCCGGATGATAAATGCGTTGTCACCCGGCTACGTCGGTGTGATAACTGCTCTCGAGCGTTATCAGTGATAACGCTGATAACTTATCACACCTCGTAGCCGGGTGATAACTCCTATGTATTCGTACTCGAGGCGATTGTCCATACGCAAATTCCACTACCATCACCGGCGATAGGCAACGCGATTACACGCAAAAAGCAATTGCTAAACGAGCGAATACTCTCAGCATTGCTCCCGCCCGCCGCCCGCCGCCATCACCCGCAAGGTGCGCGAGCCGTCGCTGCTCTAGACCCGCCTTCTCTCCGCCTCTTCTCCGCCTCTACCCGCGCGCTGGACGCGGGCTTCCAGTCGCGCGCCGCGTCGTACTCGCGTCAAGTCGCCGCCGTGCGCCACGAGCGCGACCGCTGGGCCGCGCTGGAAACCCCGCCGCCGGTCCCCCCCTCACCCTTTCTCTTCGTCTCCGCCTTCGCCCTTGTCCTCCCACTCGCAAACCTCTTCCTCGCCAGCGGCCTCGCCGCCAGACGCCTCGCTAGGGGCGTCGTCTCGTGGCTATTGCCGTTGTCGCCGCCGTTTTGAGTACGAGCAGACATCCCCCTTGGCTCGACAACACTCCGGATCCGCAACCCTCGCGCACGGACTCACCCGTGCCCTGGACAAAGGAGATTGTGGAACGCGCTCTCGCTGTTGACGCCCAAACGCGGAGAGTTGTATCCATTCGTGCATCATTATCGTGTATTTCTACCTCTCCGACCGCCACTTGCGTCGCCGCGCGAAGGCTCTTGAGCCACCACTGCGATTCAATTCTGACTTTCTTACTCATCTGACAGACTTCATCTTGTCGCTCTTGCTCTACTGACTTCCGCCCTTCGCTCGTGCCCGGGTTTGGCACCCTGCCGAGTGCTGACAACTTACTATTCTAT
>NW_005178810.1:159095-161104 GCF_000350225.1 Chondrus crispus
GATCTCGAGTCAATAACCTCCGAATTGGCAGGAGATTGCTGCTTTTCCATCATCGATTTATGTCATGGCTACTGGCAGATGCCGCTGGACTCAGAATCGCAAGAATGCCAAAGTTTTATAACGCCCGACGGCGTCTTCACACCCACGCGAGTAATGCATGGGCAGACGAATGCGACTTCCTACTTTCAGAGTACAGTAGGAAACCTATGTCTATCGTTACGGGATAACATTCTCCAATGGCTGGACGACCTTCTCCTTCACCACAAAAATTGCAGAGACCTGCTGGACACCCTCCGAGTCTTTTTCGAAATTTGTAGGAAGGGAAACCTGAAGCTTCATGCAGCCAAGTGCAAACTTTTTCTGCGCGAGGTCACGTGGTGTGGACGTACAATAAGCGCGGATGGAATCAAACTCGACCCGAAACGGTTAGAGGCTATCGTGAATATGCCTCGACCCAAAACTGGTGGTGATTTGCAACAATTTGTATGCGCGGCAAATTGGATGCGCTTCACCATTCCCGAAATTTCCAGGATCATTGAACCCTTGTCCCAGGTCCTCGAACAAGTGTACATCAAAGCTGGTGGACGGACAAAGCGTGCGGCATCAAAAATAGCACTTGATTCTACATTCTGGAATTCAGATCACGATCAGACATTTACGGTGGTTAAAGAGGCACTTCGAAACGCCGTAATACTCGCTCATCCAGACTCAGAGAAAATTCTTTGCCTTTTCACGGATGCCTCCGAAACACACTGGGCTGGGACATTAACGCAAATTCCAAAAATCCATTTGGATGAGGACTTCGAAAACCAGCACCATGAGGCACTGGCATTTCTTTCCGGGTCCTTCAAGAAGTCCTCATTCCATTGGTCCACTCCTGAGAAAGAAGCTTTTGCCATCGTGACATCCGTGACTCGACTCGACTACATGCTGTTGCGTCCAGAGGGCTTCATTTTATTCACAGACCATAAGAACTTGACTTTCATATTACACCCTGTTATTGTTAACCCTCGAATAGCGAAGCACACAGTCAACAAAATCGAGCGATGGGCCATGCAACTTTCCGCTTTCCGGTATACGATCAACCATATATCCGGAGATGACAACTGCTGGGCGGATCTTTTATCTCGATGGGGCGGCCGAATTGGTGGTATAATTCATGGGACACTTGGCGCTCTTTTTCAGGCACCAATTGCACCTGACCTCGACCCGGATTTCACGTGGCCAAAGCTAGCAGACATCAAACGCGAGCAGCAGAAAGGCATTTCTGAATGGGGGGAAACACCGCCGTCGACTATCAAGAACGGTCTTTATCGAACCAACAGAAATGCTGTATGGATCCCATCTCGTTCTAAGGAACTTCAGCTACGAATTTGCATCATTGGACATTGTGGGCGAAGCGGACATCGAGGCGTGGACACCACATATGAAAACATCAAAGCACACTTTTGCTGGAAAAAGATGAAGACGGATATCACAGCATTTTGCAACACTTGTATGCACTGCCTTGTAACAATTGGCGGCCAACGTACTCCCAGGCCACTTTCACATGCTATGAATTCCACTACTCCGAACGAGTTAATTCATTTCGATTATTTGTACCTCGGGGAGAGCAACTCTGGACCTGTATATGTCCTCATCATCAAAGACGATGCATCATCCTTCGTGCTTCTAGAAGAAAGCGACGCCGCAGACGCCACAAACACTGTGCGCGCCCTGAGAAAATGGTTTTCTCTTTTTGGGGTCTCTCTCTTCTGGGTGTCCGACCGCGGATGTCATTTTAAGAATAAGGTTATGGCTGATCTTAATCGAGCCTTACATTCTCACCACCACTTCACAACTCCATATTCTCCTCAATCGAATGGGACAGTCGAAACTGTGTGCAAAGAGGTACTTCGTGGATGCAGAGCACTGCTGTCGCAATTTCGCCTCAAGGAAACAGAGTGGCCTGAGGTCATTGACATTGTCCAAAGTGTGCTTGCTTAACCACTCTGTCAGGCCATCTCTCG
>NW_005178810.1:161507-177859 GCF_000350225.1 Chondrus crispus
ACGGGCTGCATCTGATTCTACTTTTGAGATCCAGAACCTATTAACAAATGCGAAGCATGTTGTGCATGCCTCTCGTTTGAAGCTCTATTCAGATTCTCATTTGAATGTTTCAGAGCAGCTTTTAGATTCAATCGCTCACAATGAGGCGCACCTGAATAAAGTTGAACAGCTTCTGGGACTCCGATACAATCCTCAGTCTGAAGTCTATGAAGTTAATGTGAAATGGCAAGATTTTGACTACGAAGAACCGACATGGGAGCCATTCGCAAATGTGCAGGAAGACGTCCCAGCTATTCTGGAGAACTTTCTACAGGATTATTCAGATCAGGACTTGGTCAAGGCTGCTAGGGATTCCGGCATTTGACTCTCTTGAAGAGGGGACTGCTATCAATATGACTTATTGATTGGTGATTCCTGCTGCATCCTTCTGAGTCAAGCTCCGTCGACTTTAGTCTTTGTCAACCTTAGCCCGTATTAGTTCCTGTTATTCTTTACAGGTCCCAATTTACCTACCGCCCTACATCCCCTATAAGTAATGCCACACTTCATTGCTAGTAAGAAAAAAGATAGAGCACTTCCACCTCTCAACATTTCAACTTACGAGCTGACCACAGTGATCACTACGATTGCTTGTAATTTTCAACATGGCGGGGAACTCAAACTCCAGCCAGGCCCAGCTACAGGGTCAACATCTATTTACGCCCATTGCTCATCCGGAACTACGTCGGCTTGGACAGAAGAGCATCCATGCTTTTTTGCGTGAGCGTGAGCGATATTTGCTACGCATCAATGATGCCCAAGCTACTGGTAGCAGCATTTCAGCAATTTATCTCAAGTCTTCGCTGGATCCAGACCTTCTCCTATCGCTTGTAGAATTCGACGAATTTGACGGGGTGACCTCCGTTGATGAACTCTCTGAAGAGGCGTTAAAAAATTGGCTGGACGAGAAGGAGACAGTGAACTTCGATACTTTGACAACTACCGAGCTGGATAATTCTATTCGGTCATCTGTTCGAATGAACATCAACGAAAAAAATCCTGAACTCCGCATCAAAGCGCTCTTCATGGACTACAAAACTTTCCTTCGTGTCCGACGGTGGGGAGACCTCATTCAGAAAAATCCCAAACAGGCCACCGCACACATTTGCACACTGCTGAAGCCTCCTGCACTCAAGGAAAAAATTGAAAACGACCTTTCCTTGAGTAGGCATGATTTAAAAAAGGATTGGATGCAGTTTTATCGCTACGTTGTTAATCAAGCCGTTCGATGCGACGAATTTGTATCCATTCGGCAGACTACGACAGATTCTGATTCCGTAACCACGAAGATTGGTGCTGAAAAGCAAGACAAGACAAGAGACGGTTCTGCGAAGTCAGGAAACGGAAATGGCAAATTGAAAAACGATACATATGGTTCCACGCGAAAATGGAACAGAGGCGGCCGAAGCTACCAAGGCACACGAGGAAACAGCAATAGAGGTTCAAACAACTCCACAGATTCACGCTCGAACGGCGCCGGATCTGAAAACACGGGAGGTGTCATTGAGTTACCTTTTTGTTTAAATGTTTCCAAATGTAAGAAACGACATTATGTGAAGGACTGCCCTCTTTCAACAGACGAGGAGAAATATTCTTTGTTAAAAGAATTCTACAAGACTCGATCGGAAAAGGGACGTTTAAGCGTTCTGTCGCAAACACAGGAAGCATGTCATGCGCTGCAAGGTTCAGGACGGTACTTCGCAAAATTGGCGGACAGTGTAAACGTAATCGTTAACGGCGATTACGGTGCGGACCATTCTGCCCTCAGCGAGCAACACGTCAAACAGTGCGCTGATGATGGTGTATATGTTAACACTCTAACCCTTCGCGAACCAATCAGAATGAGTCTAGCTATAGGAGCAAATGCGGAAGAAGATTCGCAAGTTTATTGCACCCACACAAAGGTCCGTGTTTCTGTTACTCTCAATACTCCAGAAGGACCACTCCGTCTCCGCAACTTGGAATTCCTTGTTTTCAAGGAGTACATGCCCGAAATTCTTATCGCTCGCCCAGTTCTTCAGGCGATAGGATTTAATTTGGACGAGCATCTGAAGCGTGTGCGAAATCAATTCCACGACGCAGACTTTTCGAACATTGGGTTTTCTTCAGCACTTTCCACCAAAGAGGATACTCCCCCAAAAACTCCTGGACGTCTGTCACGTATACTACTTCGCGGTTACACGTCTAACGCCCATACCCAGAACTCCACTGATTCAGAGGAGGTAAATTCAGGGTTCTCTTCGGATGACGGTACCTCTTACAGCGACTCGGAAGACGGTTCCCCTGATGAGTCTCCAATTCTTTATGGGGACACTCCAGATGATGGCCCAGTCTCCAAAGATTCTAACATTTCATTTGGAATCGATCAAGAGTCAGACACAGATTCACAATTGAAAGAACGAATTCAGGAAGCCATTCAGGGCGGCCTACCAGAAGAGTATCACGAAGAATTACAGGACTTAGTCTATGACTACAGGGATATTTTCAGAACAAGGCCGGGGGCTGATCCGCCTGCCAGTGTGCAGCCAATGTGCATTCGCCTCAGGCCAGATGCCATTCCTATTCGTGTTAAAGTCCGCCGATACTCGCCACCGCAAGCCAAATTTCTTCGTAAGAAAGTAGACGAATTACTGTCTCTCGGGCTTGTGCGACGAAACAATTCAAGTGAATGGGCATGCGCACCGCTAATTGTACCAAAGGACGGACCGGAGAAATTCAGATTCACGGTTGACCTGCGACCAGTGAACAGTCAAACAATTCCGCACACCTGGCCGATGCCTGATCTCGAGTCAATAACCTCCGAATTGGCAGGAGATTGCTGCTTTTCCATCATCGATTTATGTCATGGCTACTGGCAGATGCCGCTGGACTCAGAATCGCAAGAATGCCAAAGTTTTATAACGCCCGACGGCGTCTTCACACCCACGCGAGTAATGCATGGGCAGACGAATGCGACTTCCTACTTTCAGAGTACAGTAGGAAACCTATGTCTATCGTTACGGGATAACATTCTCCAATGGCTGGACGACCTTCTCCTTCACCACAAAAATTGCAGAGACCTGCTGGACACCCTCCGAGTCTTTTTCGAAATTTGTAGGAAGGGAAACCTGAAGCTTCATGCAGCCAAGTGCAAACTTTTTCTGCGCGAGGTCACGTGGTGTGGACGTACAATAAGCGCGGATGGAATCAAACTCGACCCGAAACGGTTAGAGGCTATCGTGAATATGCCTCGACCCAAAACTGGTGGTGATTTGCAACAATTTGTATGCGCGGCAAATTGGATGCGCTTCACCATTCCCGAATTTTCCAGGATCATTGAACCCTTGTCCCAGGTCCTCGAACAAGTGTACATCAAAGCTGGTGGACGGACAAAGCGTGCGGCATCAAAAATAGCACTTGATTCTACATTCTGGAATTCAGATCACGATCAGACATTTACGGTGGTTAAAGAGGCACTTCGAAACGCCGTAATTCTCGCTCATCCAGACTCAGAGAAAATTCTTTGCCTTTTCACGGATGCCTCCGAAACACACTGGGCTGGGACATTAACGCAAATTCCAAAAATCCATTTGGATGAGGACTTCGAAAACCAGCACCATGAACCACTGGCATTTCTTTCCGGGTCCTTCAAGAAGTCCTCATTCCATTGGTCCACTCCTGAGAAAGAAGCTTTTGCCATCGTGACATCCGTGACTCGACTCGACTACATGCTGTTGCGTCCAGAGGGCTTCATTTTATTCACAGACCATAAGAACTTGACTTTCATATTCCACCCTGTTATTGTTAACCCTCGAATAGCGAAGCACACAGTCAACAAAATCGAGCGATGGGCCATGCAACTTTCCGCTTTCCGGTATACGATCAACCATATATCCGGAGATGACAACTGCTGGGCGGATCTTTTATCTCGATGGGGCGGCCGAATTGGTGGTATAATTCATGGGACACTTGGCGCTCTTTTTCAGGCACCAATTGCACCTGACCTCGACCCGGATTTCACGTGGCCAAAGCTAGCAGACATCAAACGCGAGCAGCAGAAAGGCATTTCTGAATGGGGGGAAACACCGCCGTCGACTATCAAGAACGGTCTTTATCGAACCAATAGAAATGCTGTATGGATCCCATCTCGTTCTAAGGAACTTCAGCTACGAATTTGCATCATTGGACATTGTGGGCGAAGCGGACATCGAGGCGTGGACACCACATATGAAAACATCAAAGCACACTTTTGCTGGAAAAAGATGAAGACGGATATCACAGCATTTTGCAACACTTGTATGCACTGCCTTGTAACAATTGGCGGCCAACGTATTCCTAGGCCACTTTCATATGCTATGCATTCCACTACTCCGAACGAGTTGATTCATTTCGATTATTTGTACCTCGGGGAGAGCAACTCTGGACCTGTATATGTCCTCATCATCAAAGACGATGCATCATCCTTCGTGCTTCTGGAAGAAAGCGACGCTGCAGACGCCACAAACACTGTACGCGCCCTGAGAAAATGGTTTTCTCTTTTTGGCGTCTCTCTCTTCTGGGTGTCCGACCGCGGATCTCATTTTAAAAATAAGGTTATGGCTGATCTTAATCGAGCCTTACATTCTCACCACCACTTCACAACTCCATATTCTCCTCAATCGAATGGGACAGTCGAAACTGTGTGCAAAGAGGTACTTCGTGGATGCAGAGCACTGCTGTCGGAATTTCGTCTCAAGGAAACAGAGTGGCCTGAGGTCATTGACATTGTCCAAAGTGTGCTTAACCACTCTGTCAGGCCATCTCTCGGCAATCGCGCTCCAGTGACAGTAATGACAGGAAGACCAGCAGATAATCCCTTGAGCGCTTTAGTACCACCAGTTGTCGAACACGCACATTCCCTGGAACTAGTGAAGGCACAGCGCTTGATGGAGATTGATTCCCTCATGAACGCCGTTGACGCGATGCACAAAGATGCGTCGGAGAAACGCACTAGGAAGCGTGAGCAAGCAGTGAAGTCTCACAATCGAAAGACTGGCGTACAAGAGGTCAATTTCGATGTTGGGGATTTTGTTCTTGTTGCCAAGCGAGCTTCCAAAGGCGGTGAGAAGCTTCGCGTCAATTGGACAGGGCCCAGGCGCGTGACACGGGCTGCATCTGATTCTACTTTTGAGATCCAGAACCTATTAACAAATGCGAAGCATGTTGTGCATGCCTCTCGTTTGAAGCTCTATTCAGATTCGCATTTGAATGTTTCAGAGCAGCTTTTAGATTCAATCGCTCACAATGAGGCGCACCTGAATAAGGTTGAACAGCTTCTGGGACTCCGCTACAATCCTCAGTCTGAAGTCTATGAAGTTAATGTGAAATGGCAAGATTTTGACTACGAAGAACCGACGTGGGAGCCATTCGCAAATGTGCAGGAAGACGTCCCAGCTATTCTGGAGAACTTTCTACAGGATTATTCAGATCAGGACTTGGTCAAGTCTGCTAGGGATTCCGGCATTTGACTCTCTTGAAGAGGGGACTGCTATCAATATGACTTATTGATTGGTGATTCCTGCTGCATCCTTCTGAGTCAAGCTCCGTCGACTTTAGTCTTTGTCAACCTTAGCCCGTATTAGTTCCTGTTATTCTTTACATGTCCCGATTTACCTACCGCCCACACCACCGAGCTGTTTCTCGACCCGGAACGGCGGTTCGCCGAAAGACAGAGCACTTCCACCTCTCAACATTTCAACTTACGAGCTGACCACATACTCAAAGCCTTTAACGATGGTTTCGGATGCTTGTGATGTCTCTAAATGATTGTGTTTTGCGCTTTGTGTATAGTGCTACTCACGAAATAGTGCCCTATGTCGAGGTCTGCCATGGGGTAGCACTATAGAGTGGGACCCCCTGTATTGGGAGACGGCATTAGTAAGTGACGTCGTCACATCTTTCTGCATACACTCGGAAATTAACGCCTGCCTGCTCCGTGTTGGTTCTCTGGTATGTTTCGCAGTGAGAAATGCGCGCTTCGCCGACCGTAGATGCGATAGAGCGTCTAGAACTTGGCACTCAGTCGCCAAAAGTTCCAGCTCTCCAAACAATTTCGTGATCCAGACGGCATGGGGTATAGTCTTTCTCTTTATTGCGTTTTCTGCGCTCTCATTGTCATCACTTGATTGCATTTCAGGTGGATTCTGCACTACCTGAACCGTCTCTTAAACATCCATGGCGTCATTGACAGACGCTTCCACCACATCTTGGCGTACTTAAGAAATTCGAGCAGGTTCAGTTCAACATGGGGGACCATTACGGACTGACGAGCATTTAGAGTGATTTGGGCTTCTCGCTTGCTTCGCGGAGCAATGCTGGGGCAGTTGCTTTGATTTTACGTACATTGCGCATGACGAGGGAAAATTATGCCTATGCCTCTGCTACACATACAGTAGTGTTTGCACTGCTTGGTAGCTACCGTACGGTATACTCTCCGTACACGCATCTGACCGAGATATGGTAGATCAATCACACTATTAGATATGTTGCAGTGAGGTTTGCCTCAATGCCTGAACAATTCCGTTCTGTTCTATCATCCGACGACGAAGACGTGGAACGGTGACAGTTGAATTTTGTGCTTTTTCTCAGGGAGCAAATTTTCTCTTCTAGAAATCTCTTTTGCCCACAAGACTGAAGACTTCTGGAGTAAGTGGTTCCCATCCGACATCGATGAATTAACAATCGTATGATTCGACTCCGTTTAAGTTGACGAGTGCTCAGGACTTATGCCAGGCCACTTTTACTGCGGCTCATACATACATACCCTCTCCGTGAGTTTGCGGCATGTATTAATCCGTCCTTGGCGGAAAAATCTCTCTCGTCTGCTTTTTCTCAGGAGACACATAACGGTCTGTCGCGAGTGCAACTTTCTGTGTTGAGGCATCACCCCCGCCGATCTTATATAAACAGCAACTAATAGCCTTCTCCATGAGCTCTCCGCACAACTTCTCATCCACCTTCACTACTCACAACACATCATCTCAGCTCCAAAGGTTCAAAACGCACGCCCAAAAATGAAGCGCATCTTCCTTACCTTCTCTCTCATCCTCGCTATGTTCACTGTTATTGAGGGATCCGTTGTCACAAGCGATACGACCAAGAAAGTCGCCGAGCTTATGCGCATAGGGAAGCGATGCGTCTATAGCAGCACTATCACCGCGAATAGCATCTCTTCGACCTGCAAATGCCGAAAACGCACGAGCAGCAGTTCCGTGGCCAGTTCGAGTGCCCCTCGCAAGTTCTTCATATGCATGGACAGGCTCGCTGGGCGCAACTGCATACCTAGACCTAAGTTGGATCTGTTAGTGTCTGTCTCAAACGGGTGTTGGTGGATGGGCACGAAGCGAGTCGCTCCTTGACGGACAGACACGAAAGAAGATGCTCCTTTCATGGACGATACTTTTGCCCCACGTTCAATTTATTCCTTTGACGCGTTCTGACAAATGACCGAAACATTGCATGTCAATTGCTCAAGGTATTGCCTGCTGTTTGCGTAGGCTCGCCTCCGTCTCCGGATTGCGCACTATAAGTAGCTGTAGGTCTAATGTAGACAGAGAGAAGAACAATTAACTCCCACCTCAACAAGTAAAAGCCAACAACCTACCAAATACCAAGTGGTTATGGGCCCAGGTTCACGTTGAACTTTACTGCACCATCTTGCATCGCTGCACTGTCTCCCGTCGTTATACGCAACTGCTAACTAGTTCCTGCACTCCTCCGCAATGGAAAACAGCAGGAAGGTCTACAAGTTTGAGGGATGGCTGGGAGAGGATTTCCGCATCTGGGAAGCGCGCACTGAGGCCGCTTTGGAAGCGAAGGACATCCTGAACGTCGTTCAGGTGTGTGAGCTGTGCATGGGAATCATGACAGTCCATACGCAAATTCCACTACCATCACCGGCGATAGGCAACGCGATTACACGCAAAAAGCAATTGCTAAACGAGCGAATACTCTCAGCATTGCTCCCGCCCGCCGCCCCCCGCCAACGCCCGCAAGGTGCGCGATGTAGCGCCTACCGGGTCCTGAGCTACCGCTCGTAATGTAGAGGAGTGAAAACTGTCACATCTAGGATAAGAGGCCTGGATAAGAGGCCTAGATGAGAGGAACTGAGAGGAAAAGTAAAGAGGGGGTAGAACAAGGCAAGGCAGAGCAAGGATGGTCCCAGTGCCGCTTCTCCTCACCGAGTGCGACTGTGCCTTCGTTTATTGCGGGGGGCTTCTCCTCGCCGCCGCCTATATCCGCTCTAGAGAGCTTGCGTGGAATGCAACTTGCGGTTCGCACCGGTCGCGAAACGAAACCGCGCCCTCTGGCTGATGAAACGAAAGGGTCCTCTCCGATATCGGAGACAGAGCTTGCCACGTCAGCGCGTGAGCCAAGCCGGATGCGATAGGGATCACATCCCTTGATCGCGACTCTATCCCACGCGTACGCCGTGTACACGGGGTACTGTACAACAGCTGCTGGGGGCGTTACAGCGAGCGGTCGCTGCCCGAGACCCGCCTTCTCTCCGCCTCTTCTCCGCCTCTACCCGCGCGCTGGACGCGGGCTTCCAGTCGCGCGCCGCGTCGTACTCGCGTCAAGTCGCCGCCGTGCGCCACGAGCGCGACCGCTGGGCCGCGCTGGAAACCCCGCCGCCGGTCCCCCCCCTCACCCTTTCTCTTCGTCTCCGCCTTCGCCCTTGTCCTCCCACTCGCAAACCTCTTCCTCGCCAGCGGCCTCGCCGCCAGACGCCTCGCTAGGGGCGTCGTCTCGTGGCTATTGCCGTTGTCGCCGCCGTTTTGAGTACGAGCAGACATCCCCCCTGGCTCGACAACACTCCGGATCCGCAACTCTCGCGCACGGACTCACCCGTGCCCTGGACAAAGGAGATTGTGGAACCCGCTCTCGCTGCTGACGCCCAAACGCGGAGAGTTGTATCCATTCGTGCATCATTATCGTGTATTTCTACCTCTCCGACCGCCACTTGCGTCGCCGCGCGAAGGCTCTTGAGCCACCACTGCGATTCAATTCTGACTTTCTTACTCATCTGACAGACTTCATCTTGTCGCTCTTGCTCTACTGACTTCCGCCCTTCGCTCGTGCCCGGGTTTGGCACCCTGCCGAGTGCTGACAACTTACTATTCTATGTTCGTGCTTCGACAAGACTGACATCTCCGCCGGTAACCACAAATTTGAAGTGCAAATCTCTACCTCCATCCGAGATGCCTCTTCGCTCTTTATGTTATCCAGTAAAGCAAAACTCACCTTACCCCACAATTATGCTCTCGGTTCTACCCTGTACAATAAACTACTGCCCCTCCGTGCCTCGCTAGCATGTGTCCAATTTTCCTTTGCTTACAAATCGACCAGCGCCATCCGAGTCGGCTCGTCGATCTCACATGGCCGTCTCGCAAGCTCTTTAGTCGCAGATGCCGCACTCCCCGGTCTTCCACGTCCCACCCCACTCCCTTTCCCCTGCATTTCAGCCCCCCTTCTGCCGCCATATCCCCCCGTACTGCTCGCATCCCCTACCGCGTCAGCACCCAGCATCCTCGCCTTCTCCTCGGCCGCCCGGGCCCGCAAGCATGCCTGCCTCCGTTTCAACGCCTGCTCTCACTATGCCGCAAACTGCTGCCCGCCCTCATTCGCAGCCACCACCTGCGCCCCGTCAGCACTACGACCCCCCGCCTCGCTTCACTCTCTGCATGCCCCATAACCTTCCACATCGTCCCCGGCGTCGTCGGCGACGACCCGTCCTTCTTCTGTCCGCCCGGCCAGATGGTG
Source organism: Chondrus crispus (assembly GCF_000350225.1). NCBI lineage: Eukaryota > Rhodophyta > Florideophyceae > Gigartinales > Gigartinaceae > Chondrus > Chondrus crispus. The sequence continues at coordinate 171,327 of NW_005178810.1, forward strand.
CAGATGATGGGAGAGATGATGGGAGAGATGAAGACGAACTGACTGAATAATTGCTAACAAGAATTGCAGTCACGGTTTCCCTACACTGTAACGGCTCTTGTTTACAGTTGTCACACGTATTGCAGAATTCTGCAAATATAATTGCAAATATAATTGCAGAATTGTTTAGACGTAAAGTGTCTCGCGCCAGCAGTCTGCCCGCCACACGTTGCCACGCATGCCACGGTGCAGTCTGCCTGCCACACGTTGCCACGCATGCCACGGTGCAGAGCTGCACCCGTGTCCGCCTGCGCCCCCAAAAAACATACTGTACTGTAGTAAAAACATAAGCCACGCATGCCGCCCCCCTTGATTCTAGTGAAAAATAAAGAGAAGCCACGCACGCGCTTGCCGCGTCCGCCGCGCCACGCTTCCCGGCAGCGCCTTCAGCAGACGAGACGCTGTGGCGCGCACCTCGAAACGTGTCGCTCCGCCTCGACACGCCCCGGTCGTCGCCTTCGAGCTGCTGGTGCCAGCGCTGCCAGCAGCTGATGGCACCATCACCTCCTCTTTCATTTACACATTGCAGCGCCCATACGAAGCTGGGATATCACTCCTACACACGTCCCCGACTACTCCGTCGCGGGCCTGGTACAGCCTTCGCCCTAGACGCTCGAGATGCTCGCGCCGATATCCCCCGTCTTCGAAGGAGATGCGCCCTGGGGGTCGAGGATCATCACCAGAAAGACCACGAAACACGCCCCGAATGCAACCATGAAGAACAGGGACAGTTGCTTCAAATTCAGGCTCGCCGGCCCGCCCTCCGCGCACTTGGCCTTCATAAATTGTTCAGCACCGGGGATCGAGCTCGCCATTGACATCCTCAGCGTCGCTCGCGCCATGGGCTCGGTCAAGTTGGACCCACGCGGTAGTAGGAAAGACGCCCCCGTCCGTATACAGATCTCGCCCGTCATCGCCATCACCCCGCAGTACTGCGCCTGCGACCGCCCCGTGCCCGATGTTGCCGTCGTCATCAGAAACTTGCACGTCTTCTCGCTCAGCTTTTTCGCCCCCTCTTCGTACGAGTCTACGAAAATCGCCCCGTCTTTGTAATCCTTGTGGCATGCGCTGTGCTTTCTTTGGTTAGTCTCAATGCGCCTTGTCGCGTAAACGCGTAGTCAGGATAGTGAAAAAAATGCAAAAAACCTACCGTGACGCAACCACTGTGTCCCAAAACGTCTGCATCGCACCTCCTCTCGGCACGCACACAGAGCGCGGATCTACGTGACAGTTTTGAAGATCTTCCAGCGTTCGGTACTTGGATTCGATTTTGCCCTGAACAAGGGTAGCCCTGTTTTGCACCACAAACGTCGCCATCTTCGCATTACGTTAGTTCTTAGCTTTCCAATATCAACCGTATTTGTGTACCTTCTGGCTTACTGTTTTCGTGCTGCCGTTTGCTGCAAAACAACTTACGTCATCGATGATTCATAAGCCAAAATTATGAAAAGGCTGCAACAAGCTATGACCAAATTCAAAACCCATTGCCGAGACGATTCCTTGTCCGTAACAGGGTCTGAATTCGAAAACCCAACCATTCGACTGACTGTTATTACCAACGATTATTACGCTCACGTACAAAATTGTAGCAGTATGTTAGTGCAAGAACAAGCAAAACCTTTCTACAGTACATCACTTGTAATACGTACGAGTACTCTGAAGTGCTTTTCTCAAGCGGTAAGGAATACGACTTTTGAGAAGATAGTGTCTAATCCTTCGAAGCCGAGGTTCGGAAGCCGGGAGCGGCGTGTATGAATCGTCGGGAGGAACAAACCGTCTGTCCAGCATTTTGAGAAATGTAAACACCACGGAGAGCATCACCACAAGTCCCCACACTGCCAATGAGAAAGCTGTTAGAAAGAAAGCACCCGCAGACGCCACTGAAGTCTCGTCTACGTGCGTCGCGATTCCTATTCCATCAATAAGGAATGGGGGAAGAAAGTCAACCTTGCCGAGGCGAGTATCACTTTCCATCCAGCCACCAACGGCCATGTCGCAATTGCAATCTGGATCTTCTCGCATCGTTCCCTCCTCAGTTACACATCGGTCCATTTTTTCCACGATGGAATTGAACGGCACACCTTCATCACCGCCGTCATCTATATCAAGGGAAATACATCGAAACCCAAGGACTTCTTGCAGGTTGAGAAGATACTCCATAGCAATCCCGCCAAATTTGTACGGCTGCTCATTGCTCAAATTATTGTTAGCTCTTCGTGGAATAAGCAAGCACAGCCCTTGAATCGACGTGCAAGCTCCAAAAACTTCATCAACTTACCTCTTTGCTTTCATCCCGGTATAATGTCGGGTATGATACAGCCGCGCAGCAGCGCAACGGCACATTCTCGAGTTGTCGAGAAAAGGACCTTGCCTCACACAGACAGAAAAGACACAGAAAAACTGTCCACTTTGCAAGCACGATCCTTGCTTTGTGTTTGCGGGGCATCAGACCCTGAGTGGGAGTTGTTCCTTTTCGAGATAACATATCGAATAATCTCTGTACAGCTTGCAAGACTTGTCTCTTTTCTTTGAGTAGCGACATTTTGCAGAATCACCAGGTGTAGCATGCTTGACTACCTAATGGATTGCCGGAAAACCAGCGAATTCCTACATCTATGACAATAGCGTGCGAGTTTTGCATACCAGAGTCGTCATTCGAAAGAGTTGATTTCGTCAAAGATATTCAATCTTGTTCCCTTCGATTGGCAAAAGCCTTGCTGTGACAAAATCAAGCAGGACAGAGAAAGTCCTCTCTCCATCGAGGGAAAACTAGTAGGTTGTGTTGGTAGTCCTCTAGCACGGAAATCGTCATATGATTAAAGCATTGGGCATACACCAGAGTTAGTTACAATTGTTGAACCAGCAACCAGACTGGACGTAAATCAAGGCTTCTGGAAGCTACTGTTAGCCAAAAAAATCATGTCTACAAAACTCCCCCGGCTTTGGCGGTTTATACGCAATGTTTAGACCACGCAAAGACGAAAAACTGCGTCATCAACAATGAGAGGGCCACACATATCCCCGTCTCGAGATGCGATGGAGTGGCCTCAGAACGCATGAATCTACCTTTTTCTGTGTGGAAACTCAGAGCAGCAAGGAAGCAACAAGATCGTGCAACACATGTACGCTAGAACGTATTCGGTCATTATGATCGGGCACAGGCTCAGAGATCTGATCCTACAGTACTTTAGTGTACGCGTGCTGAGTACAGAGCTCCCGAAAGCAAAGCCTTGCGGAACGTGACGCCAAGAACACCGATGGCCCCCATCCCGGAGTCTTCGGGAGGCCGACGGTGACTTTATATTGTGAGTCTCGTGCCCTATTGGGCGCCTCCTGAAACTATTTTTGCGCAGTACAGTGGCCCCAGCGCAGTAGTGCCGCCCCGTGCGAAACCCCAAAATGTGCACTATAGGGGGGGTCGCGCATTAGTGCAACTTGGAATAGTGCCTCCCACGCATTAGTGCTATGCAAAACGCCATGGCACGATTATCATACTTCCTACACGTGTTCATACACGTGTGGCTTCAGTAGTAGCAGAACTGCAGGGTCGAAGGTGCGACGGCAGCAAGCGGAATGACGAAACATTTTACCATGATCAAAACCTCATCCTTTTTGTATAAGCGGGCCCCGAATCATAGCTTGCAGAGGGCCACATTGCAAACAACTTCTCAACCATAATGGTACCTCCCACTCAAGAACCACCCTCTCGTCTCAATCCCTCCCCACCTCCTCGCACGTCGCTCACCCTTAATGAAAAAATTGAGGCAGGGCGCCTGCTCAATATCGAGAACACACGACTCATACTCTGCTATCAATATGACTTATTGATTGGTGATTCCTGCTGCATCCTTCTGAGTCAAGCTCCGTCGACTTTAGTCTTTGTCAACCTTAGCCCGTATTAGTTCCTGTTATTCTTTACATGTCCCGATTTACCTACCGCCCTACATCCCCTATAAGTAATGCCACACTTCATTGCTAGTAAGAAAAAAGACAGAGCACTTCCACCTCTCAACATTTCAACTTACGAGCTGACCACAGTGATCACTACGATTGCTTGTAATTTTCAACATGGCGGGGAACTCAAACTCCAGCCAGGCCCAGCTACAGGGTCAACATCTATTTACGCCCATTGCTCATCCGGAACTACGTCGGCTTGGACAGAAGAGCATCCATGCTTTTTTGCGTGAGCGTGAGCGATATTTGCTACGCATCAATGATGCCCAAGCTACTGGTAGCAGCATTTCAGCAATTTATCTCAAGTCTTCGCTGGATCCAGACCTTCTCCTATCGCTTGTAGAATTCGACGAATTTGACGGGGTGACCTCCGTTGATGAACTCTCTGAAGAGGCGTTAAAAAATTGGCTGGACGAGAAGGAGACAGTGAACTTCGATACTTTGACAACTACCGAGCTGGATAATTCTATTCGGTCATCTGTTCGAATGAACATCAACGAAAAAAATCCTGAACTCCGCATCAAAGCGCTCTTCATGGACTACAAAACTTTCCTTCGTGTCCGACGGTGGGGAGACCTCATTCAGAAAAATCCCAAACAGGCCACCGCACACATTTGCACACTGCTGAAGCCTCCTGCACTCAAGGAAAAAATTGAAAACGACCTTTCCTTGAGTAGGCATGATTTAAAAAAGGATTGGATGCAGTTTTATCGCTACGTTGTTAATCAAGCCGTTCGATGCGACGAATTTGTATCCATTCGGCAGACTACGACAGATTCTGATTCCGTAACCACGAAGATTGGTGCTGAAAAGCAAGACAAGACAAGAGACGGTTCTGCGAAGTCAGGAAACGGAAATGGCAAATTGAAAAACGATACATATGGTTCCACGCGAAAATGGAACAGAGGCGGCCGAAGCTACCAAGGCACACGAGGAAACAGCAATAGAGGTTCAAACAACTCCACAGATTCACGCTCGAACGGCGCCGGATCTGAAAACACGGGAGGTGTCATTGAGTTACCTTTTTGTTTAAATGTTTCCAAATGTAAGAAACGACATTATGTGAAGGACTGCCCTCTTTCAACAGACGAGGAGAAATATTCTTTGTTAAAAGAATTCTACAAGACTCGATCGGAAAAGGGACGTTTAAGCGTTCTGTCGCAAACACAGGAAGCATGTCATGCGCTGCAAGGTTCAGGACGGTACTTCGCAAAATTGGCGGACAGTGTAAACGTAATCGTTAACGGCGATTACGGTGCGGACCATTCTGCCCTCAGCGAGCAACACGTCAAACAGTGCGCTGATGATGGTGTATATGTTAACACTCTAACCCTTCGCGAACCAATCAGAATGAGTCTAGCTATAGGAGCAAATGCGGAAGAAGATTCGCAAGTTTATTGCACCCACACAAAGGTCCGTGTTTCTGTTACTCTCAATACTCCAGAAGGACCACTCCGTCTCCGCAACTTGGAATTCCTTGTTTTCAAGGAGTACATGCCCGAAATTCTTATCGCTCGCCCAGTTCTTCAGGCGATAGGATTTAATTTGGACGAGCATCTGAAGCGTGTGCGAAATCAATTCCACGACGCAGACTTTTCGAACATTGGGTTTTCTTCAGCACTTTCCACCAAAGAGGATACTCCCCCAAAAACTCCTGGACGTCTGTCACGTATACTACTTCGCGGTTACACGTCTAACGCCCATACCCAGAACTCCACTGATTCAGAGGAGGTAAATTCAGGGTTCTCTTCGGATGACGGTACCTCTTACAGCGACTCGGAAAACGGTTCACCTGATGAGTCTCCAATTCTTTATGGGGACACTCCAGATGATGGCCCCGTCTCCAAAGATTCTAACATTTCATTTGGAATCGATCAAGAGTCAGACACAGATTCACAATTGAAAGAACGAATTCAGGAAGCCATTCAGGGCGGCCTACCAGAAGAGTATCACGAAGAATTACAGGACTTAGTCTATGGCTACAGGGATATTTTCAGAACAAAGCTGGGGGCTGATCCGCCTGCCAGTGTGCAGCCAGTGTGCATTCGCCTCAGGCCAGATGCCATTCCTATTCGTGTTAAAGTCCGCCGATACTCGCCACCGCAAGCCAAATTTCTTCGTAAGAAAGTAGACGAATTACTGTCTCTCGGGCTTGTGCGACGAAACAATTCAAGTGAATGGGCATGCGCACCGCTAATTGTACCAAAGGACGGACCGGAGAAATTCAGATTCACGGTTGACCTGCGACCAGTGAACAGTCAAACAATTCCGCACACCTGGCCGATGCCTGATCTCGAGTCAATAACCTCCGAATTGGCAGGAGATTGCTGCTTTTCCATCATCGATTTATGTCATGGCTACTGGCAGATGCCGCTGGACTCAGAATCGCAAGAATGCCAAAGTTTTATAACGCCCGACGGCGTCTTCACACCCACGCGAGTAATGCATGGGCAGACGAATGCGACTTCCTACTTTCAGAGTACAGTAGGAAACCTATGTCTATCGTTACGGGATAACATTCTCCAATGGCTGGACGACCT